>NW_025335620.1:23218-55320 GCF_004798865.1 Varanus komodoensis | reverse complement strand
TCGGACACCCGCCCGGAGGCCGAGACTTCCCGGCTCCACCCTGACAGTGGGCAAAAGTTTTTCCGAAAAGAGGGCCACGCGGACACTCATAGTCCTCTTTGAGACGCTGTCCCTCCGCGCAGGCTTCCGTTTCTGCCCTTACCGAGCGCGTTACGACGGTCAGAGACCCACCCGAAGGCCAGGATTTACTGTCCCCACCCTGAAAGAGAGGCAAAAGATGCCCGGAAAACAGGGCGAAGCATGCATACCGAGTGCTCTTTGAGAAGCTGTCCTTGGCCCGGAGGCCGCGATTTCCCGGTTCCACCCTGACAGAGGGGCAAAAGTTGCCCCAAAAAGAGGGCCACACGGACACACCTGGTTTTCTCGGAAACAAAATCCCTCGCGCAGGCCTCCTTTTCCACCCATTCCGAGAGCGTTCTGACAGTCGGAGACCCACCCGCAGGCCGCGACTTCCAGGCTCCACCCTGACAGAGGGGCAAAAGTTGCCCCAAAAAGAGGGCCACACGGACACACCTGGTTTTCTCGGAAACAAAATCCCTCGCGCAGGCCTCCTTTTCCACCCATTCCGAGAGCGTTCTGACGGTCGGAGTCCCACCCGCAGGCCGGGAATTCCCGGCTCCACCCTGACAGAGGGGCAAACGTTGCCCCAAAAAGAGGGCCATGTGGACACACCTAGTCCTCTTTGAGACGCTGTCCCTCCGCACAGGCCTCCGTTTCTGCCTGTTCTGAGTGCGTTCCGACAGTCGGAGGCCTGCCTTGAGGCCGTGATTTCCCGGCCCCACCCTGACAGAGGCCCAAAAGTTTCCCCAAAAAGAGGGTGACGCGGACACACATAGTCCCTTTTGAGACGTTGTCCCTCTGCGCATGCCTCTGTTTCTGCCCGTTCCGAGCACGTTCCGACTGTCGGAGGCTTGCCCGGGGGCCACGATTTCCCGGACCCACGCTGACAGTGGGGCAAACGTTGCCTTGAAAACAGGGTGACGCGCGTCCACCTAGTCCTCCTTGAGACGTTGTCCCTCTGCGCAGGGCTCTGTTTCTGCCCGTTCCGTGCACGTTCCGACAGTTGGAGGACCGCCTGGACGTCGCAATTTCCTGGCCCACCCTGACAGAGGGCCAAAAGTTGCCCCTGGAAAGAGGGGGATGTGCACGCACCTAGTCCTATTGGAGACGCTGTCCCTCCACGGGGGCCTCCGTTTCCGCTTGTTTTGAACGCGTTCTGACGGTCAGAGTTCCGCCCGGAGTCCGCGATTTCCCGCCCCCACTCTGACAGCGGGGCAAAAGTTGCCCCGAAAAGGGGCCACTAATGCGCACTTACTTCTCTTTGAGACGCTGTCCCTCCAGGCAGGTCTCCGTTTCTACCTGTTCTGAGGGCTTTCCGATGGATGGAGGCCCTCCCGGAGGCCACGATTTCCCTGCCCCACTCTGACAGAGGGGAAAAAGTTGCTCCGAAAAAAGGGCCACGCGGACACACATAGTCCTCTTTGAGACACTGTCCCTCCACGCAGGCTTCCGTTTCTGCCATCACCGAGCGCGTTACGATGGTCAGAGGCCAGCCCGAAGGCCAGGATTTTCCGGCCCCACCGTAACAGAGAGGCAAAAGTTGCCCGGAAGACAGGACGAAGCGCGTGCACCTAGTCCTCTTTGAGAAGCTGACCTTCGCGCAGGCCTCCATTTCCGCCCGTTCCGAGCACGTTCCGACGGTCGGTGGCCCGCCCGGAGGCCGCGATTTCCCGGCCCCACCCTGACAGAGGGGCAGAAGTTGCTCAGAAAAGAGGGCCATGAGGACACAATTAGTCTTCTTTGAGATCGTGTTCCTCAGCGCAGGACTATGTTTCCTCCGGTACCGATGGCGTTTCGACGGTCGGAGGCCCGCCCGAAGGCTGCGATTTCCCGGCCCCACACTGACAGATGGGCAAGACTTGCCCCGAAAAGAGGGCCACGCGGACACACCTAGTCTTCTTTGAGATGCTTTCCGTCCGAGCAGGCCTCCGTTTCCGCGTGTTCTGAGCGCGTTCCGACAGTCGGACGCCCGCCGGCAGCCATGAGTTCCCAGCCCCACCCTGACAGAGGGGCAAAAATTGCCCCGAAAAGAGGGCCACACGGACACACCCTGTCCTCTTTTAGACTCTGTCCCTCCATGCAGGCCTCCATTTCCGCCCTTTCTGAGCGCGTACCGACGGTCGGAGGACCGCCCGAAGTTCGGAATTTCACGGCCCCACCCTGACAGACAGGCAAAATTTGCCCAGAAAACAGGGCGAGGCGCGCATCTAGTCCTCTTTCAGGCGCTGTCCCTCCGCGCAGGCCTCCCTTTCCGCCCATTCCGAGCGTGTTCCGACGATCAGAGGCCCGCCCGGATGCCGAGATTTCCCGGCCCTATGCTGACAGAGGGCCAAAAGTTGCCCCGAAAAGAGGGTGTCGCAGACACACCTAATCCTCTTTGAGACGGTGTCCCTCTGCGCAGGCCTCCGCTTCCACCAGTTTCGAGCGTGTTCCACGTTCTGATGCAGGCCCGGAGGCTGCGACTTCCCGGTCCGACCCTGACAGAGCGGAAAAAGTTGCCCTGAAAAGAGGGCCACGCGGACACACCTAGTCTTCTTTGAGATGCTGTCCCTCCGCGCAGGACTCTGTTTCCCCCTTTCCGACCGTGTTCCGACAATCAGAGACACGCCCGGAGGCCGCGACTTCCGGTCCCCAACCTGACAGAGGGGCAAAAGTTGCCTCGAAAAGAGGGTCACGCGGACACCCTAGTCCTTTTGGAGACGCAGTCCCTCCAAGCAGGCCTCCATTTCCGCCCATCACGAGCGCGTTCTGACGGTCGGAGTCGTGCCCGGAGGCCGCGATTTCCCGCCCCCCCCAACAGTGGGGCAAAAGTTGCCCCGAAAAGAGGGTGGCACGGACACACCAACTCCTCTTGGAGACCCTGTCCCTCCACGCAGGCCTCCGTTTCTGCCCTTACCAAGCGTGTTCCGAGATTCAGAGGCCCTCCCGGAGGCCGGGATTTCCTGGCGCCACCCAGACAGAGGGGCAAAAGCTGCCCGGAAAACAGGGCGATGCACGCACCTAGTCCTCTTGGAGACGCTGTCCCTTCGCAAGTGCCTCCCTTTCTGCCCGTTCTGAGCGCTTTCGGACGGTTTGAGTCCCGCCCAGAGACTGCGATTTCCCGGCTCCACTCTGACAGAGGGGCAAAAGTTTCCCCGAGAAGAGGGCCACGCGGACACACATAGTCCTCTTGGAGACGCTGTCCCTCCGCGCAGGCCTCCATTTCTGCCCATACCGAGCGCGTTACGACAGTTGGAGGCCTGCCCGAAGGCCGGGATTTCCCGGCCCCACCCTGACAGAGAGGCAAAAGTTGCCCCGAAAACAGGGCCACGCGGACACACCTAGTCCTCTTTGAGATGCTTTCCTTCCACGCAGGCCTCCATTTCAGCCCGTTCCGAGCGCTTTCCCAGGGTCGGAGGCTTGCATGGAGGCCGCGACTTCCCAGCCCCACGTTGACTGTGGGGCAAAATTTGCCCGGAAACAGGGGGACGCGTGTCCACCAAGTCCTCTTGGAGAAGCTGTCCCTCCGCGAAGGCCTCCGTTTCCACCAATTCCAAATGCATTCTGATGGTCGGAGGCCCGCCCACAGGCCGCAATTTCCCGGCCCCACCCTGACAGAGGTCCAAAAGTGGCCCCGAAAAGAGGGCCACGCGGACACACATAGTCCTCTTGAGACGCGGTCCTTCCACGCAGGCCTCCGTTTCCCCTTGTTTTGAGCGCGTTCCAACGGTCGGACGTCCGCCCGGAGGCCATGATTTCCCGGCCCCACTCTGACAGAGGGGCAAAAGTTGCCAGGAAAACAGGGAGATGCATGCACCTTGTCACCTTTGAGATACTGTCCCTCCGCGCAGGAATCTGTGCCCGCCATTCCGAGTGCGTTCCAACAGTCGGAGGCCCGCCCGGAGGCCACGATTTCCTGGCCCCACCCAGACAGAGGGGCAAAAGTTGCCCTGAAAAGAGGGCCACGTGGACACACCTAGTCCTCTTTGAGATGCTGTCCCTCGTGCAGGCCTCCGTTTCCGCCCATACAGAGCACGTTCCGACTGTCGGAGTCCCACCCGGATCCGCGATTTCCCGGCCACACCCAGACAGAGGGCCAAAAGTTTCCCCGAAAAGAGGGTGAAGTGGAAACACCTAGTCCCCTTTGAGACGCTGTCCCTCCGCGCAGGAATCCGTTTCCACCCGTTCCGAGTGCATTCCCACGGTCGGATACTTGCCCAGAGGCCGCAATTTCCCAGCTCCGCCGTGACAGAGGGGCAAAAGTTGCCCCGGAAAGAGGGCCACGTGGACACACCTAGTACTCTTTGAGATGCAGTCCCTCGCGCAGGCCTCCGTTCCCGCCCATTCCAAGCATGTTCCCACAGTCTGAGGCCCGCCTGGAGGCCGGGATTTCCCGGCTCCACCCTTACAGAAGGGCAAAAGTTGCGCCTAAAAGAGGGCCACACGGACACACCTGGTTCCATTGGAGATGCAGTCCCTTGCGCAGGACTCCGTTTCCAACCATTCCGAGTGCGTTCCGCCAGTTGGACAGCTGCCTGGAGGACACGAATTCCCGGCTCCACCCTGACAAAAGGGCAAAAGTTGCCCAGAAAACAGGGAGATGCACGCACCTAGTCACCTGTGAGACGCTGCCGCTCCGCGCAGGAATCTGTGCCCGCCATTCCGAGTGGGTCGCGACAGTCGGACGCCCGCCCAAAGGCCAGGATTTCCTGGCCCGACCCTGACAGAGAGGCAAAAGATGCCCGGAAAAGAAGACGAAACGCGTGCACCTAGTCCCTTTGAGAAGCTGTCCTTCACTCAGGCCTCCATTTCCGCCCATTACGAGCACGTTCCAATGGTCGGAGGCCCTCCCGGAGGCCGCGATTTCCTGGCCCCACTCTGTTAGAGGGGCAAAAGTTGCTCCGAAAAGAGGGCCATGCGGACAAACATAGTCCTCTTTGAGACGCTGTCTCTCCGCGCAAGCTTCCGTTTCTGTCCATAACGAGCACGTTACGACGTTCGGAGGCCCGCCCAGAGGCCGCGATTTCCCGGCCCCACCCTGACAGAGGCCAAAAAGTCTCCCAAAAAGAGCGTGACGCGGACATACCTAGTCCCTTTTGAGACGCTGTCCTTCCACGCAGGCCTCCGTTTCTGGCAGTTCTGTACGCGTTCCCACGGTCTGAGGCCCCCCCGAACGCCAGGATTTCCCGGCCCGACCCTGACAGAGTGGCAAAAGATACCCGGAAAACAGGGCGAAGCGCACGCACCTAGTCCTCTTTGAGAAGCTGTTCTTCGCGCAGGCCTCCGTTTCCGCACGTTACGAGCGCGTTCCGACAGTCAGAGCCCCGGCCGGGTGCCGCGACTTCCCGGCTCCACCCTCACAGAGGGCAAAAGTTTCCCGGGAAACAGGGAAATGCACGCACATAGTCACCTTTGAGAAGCTGTCCCTCCGGGTGGGAATCTGTGCCCGCAGTTCCGAGTGCGTTAGGATGAACAAAAGTTGCTCCGAAAAGAGGGCCACGCGGACACACATAGTCCTCTTTGAGACGCTGTCACTCCGTGCAGGCTTCCATTTCTGCCCATACCGAGCGCGTTACGACGGTCGGGTGTCCACCCAAAGGCCAGGATTTCCCAGCCCAACCCTGGCAGCGAAGCAAAAGATGCCCGGAAAACAGGGCGAAGCGCGCGCACCTAGTCCTCTTTGACAAGCTGCCCTTCGTGCAGGCCTCCGTTTCCGCCCATTCCGAGCGCGTTCCGACAGTCGGAGTCCCGCCCGGAGGCCGCGATTTCCCAGCTCCACCCTGACAGAGGGGCAAGAGTTGCCCTGAATAGAGAGCCACGCGGGCACACCTAGTCCTCTATGAGACGTTGTCCCTTGCACAGGCCCCACTTCCACCCGTTCCGAGTGCGTTCCGACGATCAGAGTCCCGCCCAGAGGCCCCGATTTCCCGGCCCCACCCTGACAGAGGCCCAAAAGTTTCCCCAAATAGAAGGTGACGCGGACACACCAAGTCCCCTTTGAGACGCTGTCCCTCCGCACAGAAATCCGTTTCAGCCCATTCCATGCGCGTTCCGACGGTCGGAGGCCCGCCCAGAGGCCGCGATTTTTTCGTCCCCACCCTGCCAGAGGTCCAAAAGTTGCCCCGATAAGAGGGTCACGCGGACATACACAGTCCTCTTTGAGACACTGTCCCTCGTGCAGGCCTCCATTTCCGCCCGTTCCAAGCATGTTTCGATGGTCGGAGTCCCGCCCGGATGCCACGATTTCCCGGCCCGACCATGACAGAGGCCCAAAAGTTGCCCCGAACAGAGGGTCACGTGGACATACATAGTCCACTTTGAGACGCTGTCCCTCCGCGCACGCCTCTGTTTCTGCCCGTTCCAAGCACGTTCCGATGGTCGGAGGCTTGCCTGGAGGCCGCGATTTCCCGGCCCCACGATGACAGTGGGGCAAAAGTTGCCCCAAAAACAGGGTGACGCGCATCCAACTAGTCCTCTTGGAGGTGCTGTCCCTCCACGCAGGCCTCCGTTTCCACCCATTCCATGCGCATTCCAAAGGTCGGGGGCCCGCCCAGAGGCCGCGATTTCCCGGACGCACCCTGACAGAGGGCCAAAAGTTTTCCCGAAAAGAGGGCCACGCGGACATACGTAGTCCTCTTTGAGACGCTTTCCCTCGCGCAGGCTTCCGTTTCCGCCCGTTCCGAGCACGTTTCGATGGTTGGAGGCACGCACGGATGCCGCGATTTCCCGGGCCCACCCTGACAGAGGCCCAAAAGTTTCCCCAAAAAGAGGGTGACGCGGACACGCCTAGTCCTCTTTGAGACGCTGTCCCTCCGCGCAGGCTTCCGTTTCTGCCCATACCGAGCGCGTTACGACGGTCGGGTGTCCGCCCGAAGGCCAGGATTTCCCGGCCCGACACTGGCAGAGAGGCACAAGATGCCCGGAAAACAGGGCGAAACACGCGCACCTAGTCCTCTTTGAGAAGCTGTCCTTCGCTCAGGCCTCTGTTTCCGCGTGTTACAAGCGCGTTCCGACGTTCGGAGGCCCGCCCAGAGGCCGCGATTTCCCGGCCCCACCCTGACAGAGGGGCAAAAGTTGCCCCGAGAAGAGGGCCACACGGACACACCTGGTTCCCTTGGAGACGCAGTCCCTCGTGCAGGCCTCCGTTTCCACCCATTCCGAGTGCGTTCCGACAGTCGGAGGACCGCCCGGAGCCCGCGATTTCCCGGCTCCACCATGACAGTGGGCCAGAAGTTGCCCCGAAAAGAGGGTGACGCGGATACACCTAGTCCCCTTTGAGACGCAATCCCTCCGCGCAGGAATCCGTTTCTGCCAGTTCCGAGCATGTTTCGATGTTCAGAGGCCAACATGGAGGCTGCAATTTCCCGGCCCCACTCTGACAGAGGCCCAAAAGTTTCCCCAAAAAGAGGGCCACGTGGACACACCTAGTCCTGCTTGAGACTCTGTCCCTCCGCGCAGGCCTCCTTTTCCGCCCATTCCGAACATGTTCCAACGGTCAGATGCCCGCCCTGGGGCCGTGATTTCCCGGCCACACTCTGAAAGAGGTGCAAAAGTTGCCCCAAAAAGAGGGCCAAACGGACACACCTAGTCTTCTTTGAGATGGTGTCCCTCCGTGAAGGACTACGTTTCCGCCCGTTCTGAGCGTGTTCCACTTTCGGATGCGGGCCTGGAGGCTGCGATTCACTGGCTCCACCCTGACAGAGGGGCAAAAGTTGCCCCGAAAAGAAGGCCACGTGGATGCACCTAGTCCTCTTTGAGACGCTGTCCCTATACGCAGGGCTCCGTTTCTGCCCCTACCAAGCGCGTTCCGACAGTTGAGTGACGCTCAGAGGCTAAAATTTCCCAGCTCCACCGTGACAGCCGGGAAAGAATTGCCCCAAAAAGAGGGCGACGCGGACATACCTAGTTCTCTTTGAGACGCTGTCGTTCCACGCAGGCCTCCGTTTCCGCCCGGTCTGAGCACGTTCCGACGGTCGGAGGGCCGCCCGGTGGCCGCGATTTCCTCGCATCAGCCTGACAGAGGGACAAAATATGCCCCGAAAAGGGGCCATGCACGCGCACTTACTCCTCTTTGAGACGCTGTCCCTCCTCGCAGGCCTCCGTTTCTGACTGTTCTGAGCGCGTTCCGACGGTTGGAGGCCCTCCCAGGTGCCGCGATTTCCCGGCCCCACCCTGACAGAGGGGCAAAAGTTGCCCCGAAAAGAGGGCCACGTGGACACACCTAGTACTCTTTGAGACGCAGTCCCTCGCGCAGGCCTCCGTTTCCGCTTGTTCCGAGCGCGTTCCGCCAGTTGGACACCCGCCCGGAGGTCGCGACTTCCCGGCTCCACCCTGACAGAGGGGCAAAGTTGCCCGGAAAACAGGGAGAAGCACGCACCCAGTCACCTTTGAGACGCTGTCCCTCCAAGCAGGAATCTGTGCCCGCCATTCCGAGTGCGTTCCGACGGTCAGAGGACTGCCCAGAGGCCGCGATTTCCCGGCCCCACGCTGACAGAGGGCCAGAAGTTGCCCCGAAAAGAGGGTGACGCGGACACACCTAGTCCCCTTTGTGACGCTATCCCTCCGCACAGGAATCCGTGTCCGCCCGTTCCGAGAACGTTCCGACGGTCGGAGGCCCGCCCGGAGGCCGCGATTTCCCGTCCCCACCCTGATAGTGGGGCTAAAGTTGCCCCGAAATCAAGGGGAAGCGCGAGCACCTAGTCCTATTGGAGACGCTGTCCCTCTGAGCAGGCCTCCGTTTCCGCTTTTTCTGAGCGCATTCCGACAGTCGGAAGTACGCCCGGAGGCCGTGATTTCCCGGCCCCACTCTAACAGAGGGGCAAAAGTTGCCCCACAAAGAGGGAGACGCGGACACTCCTAGTCCTCTTTTAGATGCTGTCCTTCCGCGCATGCCTCCGTTTCCGCCCGTTCCGTGGACCTTCCGACGGTCGGAGGCCCGCCCGGAGGCCGCGATTTCCCGGCCCCACCCTGACAGTGGTGCCAAAGTTGCCCAGAAATCAGGGGGATGTGCGCGCACGTAGTCCTATTGGAGACGCTGTCCCTCTGAGCAGGCCTCCGTTTCCGCTTGTTCTGAGAGCGTTCCGACAGTCGGACGTCCGCCCGAGGGAGCGATTTCCCGGCCCTACTATGACAGAGGGGCAAAAGTTTCCCCGAAGAGAGCGTGACATGGACACACCTAGTCCCCTTTTAGAGCTGTCCCTCTGCGCATGAATCCGTTTCCACCCGTTCCGAGAGCATTCCAACGGTTGGATAACTGCCCCGAGGCCGCAATTTTCCGGCTCCACCCTGACAGAGGGCCAAAACTTGCTCCGAAAAGAGGGTGATGCGGACACACCTGGCCGTCTTTGAGATGCTGTCCCTCCACGCAGGCCTCCGCTTCAACCCGTTCCGAGCACGTTCCGACCGTCACAGACCCGCCCGGAGGCCGACAATTTCCTGGCCCCATGCTGACAGGGGGGCAAAAGTTGCCCCGAAAAGGGGCCGACGCGGACGCACCTAGACCTCTTTGAGACGCTGTCCCTCCTTGCAGGCCTCCGCATCCAGCCATTCCAAACGCGTTCAGACGGTCGGAGGCCCGCCCAGAGGCCATGATTTCCGGGCCCCACCCTGACAGAGGGCCAAAAGTTGCCCCGAGAAGAGGGCCACACGGACACACCTGGTTCCCTTGGAGACGCAGTCCCTCGCGCAGGGCTCAGTTTCCTCCCGTTCCGAGCGTGTTCCACGTTCGGATGCAGACCCGGAGGCTGAGATTTCCTGTCCCCACCAAGACAGAGGGGCAAAAGTTCCCCCAAAAAGAGCACCACGCACACACCTAGTCATCTTTTAGATGATGTCCCTCTACGCAGGCCACCGTTTCTGCCGGTTCCGAGAGCGTTCCGACGGTCGGAGCCCCTCCTGGAGGCCTCAATTTCCCTGCCACATGCTGACAGAGGGGCAAAAGTTGCCCCGAAAGGGGGGCGATGCACGCGCACCTACTTTTCTGTGAGACGCTGTTCCTCCGCGTAGGCCTCCGTTTCCGCCCCTTCCGAGCGCGTTCCGAAGGTCGGAGGCCCGCCGAAAGGCTAGGATTACCTGGCCCCACTCTGACATAGAGGCAAAAGTTGCCCGGAAAACAGGGCGAGACATGCACCTGGTCCTCTTTGAGTCGCTGTCCCTTCATGCAGGCCTCTATATCTGCCCGTTCCGAGCACGTTCCGACAGTCGGAGGTCCGCTCCGAGGCCGTGATTTTCCGCACCCACTCTGACATTGGAGCAAAAGTTGCCCCGAGAAGAGAGCCACGTGGACACACCGAGTCCTCTTTGAGACGCTGTCCCTCTGCACTGGCCTCCATTTCCTCCCATTCCGAGCGCGTTCCAATGGTCGAAGGCCCGCCTAGTGGCCGCGATTTCCCGGCCCCACGCTGACAGAAGGGCAAAAGTTGCCCTGAAAGGGGGGCGATGCACGCGCACCTAGTCCTTTTGAGGCGCTGTCCCTCCACGAAGGCCTCAGTTTCCGCCCATTCCGATAGCATTCCAGCGGTCGGAGTCCAGCCAGGAGGCCGCAATTTCCTGGCCCCACCCTGACAGTGGGGCAGAGGTTGCCCCGAAAACAGGGGGACGCGCGTCCACCTGGTCCCCTTGGAGACGCTGTCCCTCCGCGCAGGACTCCATTTCCGCCCATTCCGAGCGTGTTCTGACGGTCGGAGGCCTGCCCGGAGGCCGCGATTTCCCGGCGCCAGCATGACAGAGGGGCAAAAGTTGCCCCAAAAAGGGGCCATGCACGCGCACTTAGTCCTCTTTGAGACGCTGTCCTTCCATGCAGGCCTCCGTTTTAGCCTGTTCCGAGCATGTTCCCACGGTCTGAGGCCCGCCCGGAGGCCGGGATTTCCCAGTTCCACCCTGACAGAGGGGCAAACGTTGCCCCGAAATGAGGGCCACACGGACACACCTGGTCCTCTTGGAGACGCAATCCCTCGCGCAGGCCTCCGTTTCCGCCCATACAGAGAGCGTTCCGACAGTCGGAGTCCCGCCCGGAAGCCGCGACTTCCAGGCTCCACCCTGACAGAGGGGCAAAAGTTGCCCGGAAAACAGAGCGACGCGCACATTTGGTCCTCTTTGAGGCGCTGTCCCTCGCGCAGGCCTCCTTTTCCACCCATTCTGAGCATGTTCTGACTGTCGGATTCCCACCCGGAGTCCGTGATTTCCCGGCCCCACTCTGACAGAGGGGCAAAAGTTGCCCCGAAAAGAGGGAGAAGCAGACACACCTAGTCCTCTTTCAGATGCTGTCCCGCCGCGCAGGCCTACGTTTCCACGTGTCCCGAGCGCGTTCCGACGGTCGGAGGTCCGCCGAAAGGCCGCGATTTCCCGGACCCAACCTGACAGAAGGGCAAAAGTTGCCCGGAAATCAGGGCAATGCTCGCACCTGGTCTTCTTTAAGGCCCTTTCCCTCCGTGCAGGCCTCCGTTTCTGCCAAAACCGAGCATGTTCCGACAGTCGGAGACCTGCCAAAGGCCGCGATTTCCTGGCCCCACCCTGACAGAGGGGAAAAGTTGCCCCGAAAAGAGGGTGACGCGGACACACCTTGTCATGTTTGAGACGCTGTCCGTCCCCGCAGGCCTCCGTTCCTGCCCATACCAAGGGCGTTCTGACGATTGGAGGCCCGACCGAAGGCCGAGTTTCCGGGACCCACCCTGACAGAGAGGCAAAAGTTGCCCCGAAAATAGGGCGACGCGCGCGCACCTAGAACTCTTTGAGACGCTGTCCCTCGTGCAGGCCTCAGTTTTCGCCCGTTCTGATAGTGTTCCGACGGTCGGAGTCCCGCCGGTGGCCGTGTTTTCCCGGCCCCACCCTAACAGAGAGGCAAAAGTTGCCCGGAAAACAGAGAGACGCGCGCATTTGGTTCTCTTTGAGGCGCTGTCCCTCGCGCAGGCCTACGTTTCCACCCTTTCCGAGCGTGTTACAACGGTCAGAGGCCCGCCCAGAGGCTGCGATTTCCCGGCCCCACCCTGACAGAGAGGCAAAAGTTGCCCGGAAAAGAGGGTGATGCGGACACACCTAGTCCACTTTGAAGCACTGTCCCTCCTTGCAGGCCTCTGTTTCTGACTGTACCGACCGTGTTTCGACTGTCGGAGGCCCGCCCAAAGACCGCGATTTACTGGCTCCGCCCTGACAGAGGGGCAAAAGTTGCCCAGAAAACTGGGAGATGGGCGCGTACCCAGTCCTTTCGAGATGCTGGCCCTCTGTGCAGGCCTCCGTTTCCCCTGTACTGAGCTCATTCCGACGGTCGGAATCCCGCCCCGAGGCCGCGATTTCCCGGCCCCACCCTGACAGAGGGGCAAAAGTTGCCCCGAAAAGAGGGCCAGGTGGTCACACCTAGTCCTCTTTGAGACGCTGTCCCTCCGCGCAGGCCTCCGTTTCTGCCCATACCGAACGCGTTCCGACAGTCGGTGGCCTGGCCGCAGGTCGGGATTTCCCAGCCCCACCTTGACAGAGTTGCAAAGGTTGCCCGGAAAACAGGGCGAAGCGTGCACACCTTTTCCTCTTTGAGGTGCTGTCACTTCGCGCAGGCATCCGTTTCCACCGGTTCCGATCACGTTCCGATGGTAGGAGGCCCACCTGGAGGACGGGATTTCCTGGCTCCACCCTGAAAGAGGGGCAAAAGTTGCCTCGCACAGAGGACGATGCGCGCACAGCAAGTCCTCTTGGAGACGCTATCCCTTGCGCAGGCCTCCGTTTCCACCCATTCCAAGCACGTTCCAACGGTCGAAGGCCCGCCCGGAGGCTGGGATTTCCCGTCCCCACCCTGAAAGAGGAGGAAAATTTGCCCCGAAAACAGGGCCAAGCGCGCGCACCTAGTCCTCTTTGAGACGCTGTCCCTCCATGCAGGCTTCCATTTCTGCCCACTTCGAGCGCGTTCCGATGGTCGGAGGCACGCCTGGAGACCGTGATTTCCCGGCCCCAACTCACAGATTGGCAAAAGTTGCCCCGAAAGAAGGGCAATGCGCACGCCCCTAGTTTTCTTTGAGAAGCTGTCCCTCCGTGCAGGCCTCCATTTCCGACCGTTCCGAACGCGTTCCACTTTCAGATGCAGGCCCGGAGGCTGCAATTTTCTGTCCCCACTCTGACAGAGGGGCAAAAGTTGCCCCGAAAAGAGGGCCACGCGGACACACCTTGTCCTCTTTGAGACGCTGTCCCATCCGTGCAGGCTTCCATTTCTGCCCATACTGAGCGCGTTACGATAGTCGGAGGCCCGCCCAAGGCCGGGATTTCCCCGCCCCACCCTGACAGAGAGGCAAAAGCTGCCCGCAAAACAGGGCGATGCACGCATCTAGTCCTCTTGGAGATACTGTCCCTCCACGCGGGCCTCCGTTTCTGCCCGTTCTGAGCACTTTCAGACAGTCGGAGTCCCGCCCGGAGACCACGATTTCCCAGCTCCACTCTGACAGAGGGGCAAAAGTTGCCCCGAAAAGAGGGCCACAAGGACACAACTGGTTCTCTTGGAGATGCAGTCCCTCGCACAGGCCTCCGTTTCTGCCCATTCTGAGTGCGTTCCGACAGTCAGAGACCCGCCCGGAGGCCGCGACTTCCCGGCTCCACCCTGACAGAGGGGCAAAAGTTGCCTGGAAAACAGGGCGATGAACGCAACTAGTCCTCTTGGAGACGCTGTCCCTCCGCGCAGGACTCCTTTTCCTCCGTTCCGAGTGCGTTACAACGTTTGCAGGCCCGCCCGGAGGCCGAGATTTCCCAGCCCCACCCTGACAAAGGCCCAAAAGTTTCCCCATAAGAGGGTGACGAAGACACACCTAGTCCCCTTTCAGACGCTGTCCTTCGCGCAGGCCTCTGCATCTGCCCGTTCCGAGCACGTCCCGACGGTCGGAGGCCTGCCCGGAGGCTGCGATTTCCCGGCTCCACCCTGACAGAGGGCAAAAGTTACCCCGAAAAGAGGGCCACGCGGACACAACTAGTCCTCTTTGAAACGCTGTCCTTCCACGCAGGCCAGCGTTTCAGCCCGTTCCGAGAGCGTTCCCACGGTCTGAGGCCCGCCCGGAGACCGGGATTTCCTGGCTCCACCCTGAAAGAGAAGCAAAAGATGCCCGGAAAACAGGGCGAAGCGCGCACCTAGTCCTCTTTGAGAAGCTGCCCTTCACGCAGGCCTCCTTTTCTACCCATTCCTAGCGCGTTCAGACGGTCGAAGGCACGCCAGAGGCCGCGATTTCCCGGCTCCACCCTGCAGAGGCCCAAAAGTTTCCCCAAAAAGAGGGTGACGCGGACACACGTAGTCCCCTTTGAGACGCTGTCCCTCCACGCAGAAATCCGTTTCCGCCCATTCCGTGTGCGTTCTGACGGTCGGAGGCCAGCTCAGAGGCCGCGATTTCCCGGCCCCACCCTGAGAGAGGTCCAACAGTTGCCCCGAAAAGAGGGACACGCGGACACACATAGTCCTCTTTGAGACGCTGTCCCTCGCACAGGCCTCCGTTTCCGCCCGTTCCGAGTACGTTCTGACGGTCGGAGGACCGCCCGGATGTCGAGATTTCCCGGCCGACCCTGACAGAGGGCCAAAAGTTGCCCCGAAAAGAGGGGGATGTGTGCGCACCTACTCCTCTTTCAGACGCTGTCCCTCACGCATGCCCCCGTTTCCACCTGTTCCGAGCTCGTACCGACGATCAGAGACCCGCCCGGAGGCCGCGACTTCCGGTCCCCAACCTGACAGAGGGCCATAGTTGCCCCAAAAAGAATGAATCGCGGACACACCGAGTTCTCTTTGAGAGGCTGTTCTGCCACGCAGGCCTCCGTTTCCGCGTATTCCGAGTGCGTTCCGACGGTCGAAGGCCTGCCCAAAGCCCACGATTTCCCGGCCGCAATCTGACAGAGGGGCAAACGTTGCACAGAAAAGGGGCAATGCACGCGCACTTACTCCTCTTTGAGGCGCTGTCCCTCCACGCAGGCCTCCGTTTCTGCCTGTTCTGAGTGCGTTCCGAAGGTCGGAGTTCCTCCCGGAGGCCACGTTTTCCCGGCCCCACTCTGACAGAGGGGCCAAAGTTGCTCCGAAAAGAGGGCCACGTGGACACACATAGTCCAATTTGAGACACTGTCCCTCCGCGCAGGCTTTCATGTCTGCCCATACCGAGGGCGTTACGACAGTCGGAGGACCGCCCGAAGGCCGGGATTTCCCAGCCCCACCCTGAAAGAGAGGCAAAAGATGCCCTGAAAACAGGGCGAAACGCGCGCCCTAGTCCTCTTTGAGACGCTGCCCCTCCGCGCAGGCCTCCATTTCCGGCCGTTCCGGGCGCGTTCCGATGGTTGGAGGACCGCCCGAAGGCCGGGATTTCCTGGCCCCACCCTGACAGAGAGGCAAAAGCTGCCCCAAAAAGAGGGACATGAGGACAGAACTAGTCTTCTTTGAGATCGTGTACCTCCGCGCAGGACTCCAATTCCGCCTGTACCGACCGCATTTCGACGGTTGGAGGCCCGCCCGAACGCTGCAATTTCCCGGCCCCACCCTGACTGAGGGGCAAACGTTGTCCCGAAAAGAGGGAGAAGCGGATACACCTGGTCATCTTTGAGACGCTGTCCTTCCACGCAGGCCTCGGTTTCCGCCCGTTCCGAGTGTGTTCCGACGGTCGGAACCCGCCCGGAAGCCGCGAGTTCCCAGCCCCACCCTGAAAGAGTGGCAAAAGTTGATCTGAAAGAGGGGAGACGCACGCACACCTAGTTTTCTTTGAGACGCTGTCCTTCCACGCAGGCCTCCATTTCCGCCCGTTCAGAAGCGTTCCGACGATTGGAGGCCCTCCCAAAGGCCGCGATTTCCTTGCTCCACCCTGACAAAGGGCAAAAGTTGCCCCGAAAACAGGGCCTCGCGGACACACCAAATTCTCTTTGAGACGCTGTCCCGCTGCGCAGGACTCCGTTTCCACATGTTCCGTTCGCGTTCCGATGGTCGGAGTCCCGCCCGGAGGCTGCAAGTCCACGGGCCCACCCTGACAGAGGGGCAAAACTTGCCCCGAAAGGGGGGAGACACACGAGTACCTAGTTTTCTTCGAGACACTGTCCCTCCGCGCAGGCCTCCGTTTCTGCCTGTACCGACCGCGTTTCGACGGTCGGAGGCCTGCCCGAAGGTTGCGATTTCCCGGCCCCACCCTGACAGAGAGGCAAAAGTTAACCCAAAAAGAGGGAGAAGCGGACAAACCTAGTCCTCTTTGAGACGCTGTCCCTACACGCAGGCCTCCATTTCTGCCCGTACCAAGCGCGTTCCGACTGTCGGAGGCCCGCTCAGAGGCTGCGATTTCCCAGCCCCACCCTGACAGATGGGCAAGACTTGCCCCGAAAAGAGGGCGACGCGAACATACCTAGTTCTCTTTGAGACGCTGGCCCTCCACGCAGGCTTCCGTTTCCGCTTGTTCTGACCGCGTTCCGACAGTCGTACGTCCGCCCGGAGGCCACAATTTCCCGGCCCCACTCTGACAGAGGGAAAAAAGGTGCCCCGAAAAGAGGGTGACGCGGACACACCTAGTCCCCTTTGAGATGCTGTCCCTCTGCGCAGGAATCCGTTTCCAACCGTTCCGAGTGCGTTCCGACGGGTAGGATGCCCGCACAGGGGCTGCGAGTTCCTGGCTCCACCCTGACAGAGGGGCAAAAGTTGCCCCAAAAATAGGGCGACGCGCGCGCACCTAGAACTCTTTGAGACGCTGTCCCTAAACGCAGGTCTCCGTTTCTGCCTGTTCTGAGTGCATTCCGATGGTCGGAGGCCCTCCCGGAGGCCGCGATTTCCCGGCCCCACTCTGACAGAAGGGCAAAAGTTGCTCCGAAAAAAGGGCCACGCGGACACACATAGTCCTCTTTGAGACACTGTCCCTCTGCGCAGGCTTCCTTTTCTGCCAATAGCGAGCGTATTACGACGGTCGGAGGCCAGCATGAAGGCCAGGATTTCCCGGCCCCACCCAGACAGAGTGGCAAATGTTGTCCGGAAAACAGGGCGAAGCAGGCGCACCTAATCCACTTTGAGAAGCTGTCCTTCGCGCCGGCCTCCGTTTCCGCACGTTCCGAGCGCGTTCCGGCGGTCGGAGGCCCGCCAGGAGGCCGCGATTTCCCGGCACCACCCTGACAGACGGGCAAGACTTGCCCCGAAAAGAGGGCCACGAGGACACGCCTAGTCCTCTTGGAGATGTTGTCCCTCCACGCAGGACTCCATTTCCCCCCTTTCCGAGCGTGTTCCACGTTCAGATACACGCCTGGAGGCTGCGATTTCCCGGCCCGGCCCTGACAGTGGGGCAAAAGTTGCACCGAAAAGAGGGTGACGCGGACACACCTACTCCTCTTTGAGACGCTGTCCCTCCACGCAGGCCTCCATTTCTGCCCGTTCCGAGTGCGTTCCAACGGTCGGACACCCACCCAGAGGCCGAGATTTCCCAGCTCCACCCTGACAGAGGGGCAAAAGTTGCCCTGAAAACAGGGCAACGCGCGCGAACCTAGTCCTTGTGAGACGCTGTCGCTCCGCGCAGGCCTCTGTTTCCGCCCATTCCTAGGGCATTCCTACGGTCGGAGTCCCGCCCAGAAGCTGCGATTTCCGGCACCACCCTGACAGATGGGCAAGTCTCGCCCCAAAAAGAGGGCGACGCAGACAAACCTAGTCCTCTTTGAGACGCTGCCCCTCCACGCAATCCTCCGTTTCCGCCCGTTCCGAGAGCGTTCCGACAGTCAGAGACCCGCACGGAGGCCGTGATTTCCCGTCCCCATCCTGACAGAGGGGCAAAATTTGCCATGAAAAGAGGGACAAGCGGACATACCTAGTGCTCCTTGAGATGCTGCCCCTCCGCGCAGGCCTCCGTTTCTGCCCATAACAAGCGTGTTACGACAGTCAGAGGCCCGCCCGAATGCCGGGATTTTCCGTCCCCACCCTTACAGGGAGGCTAAAGTTGCCCCGAAAAGGGGGCCACGCGGACACACCTAGTCCTCTTTGAGACGCTGTCCTTCCACGCAGGCCTCCGTTTTAGCCCGTTCCGAGCGCGTTCCCACGGTCGGAGGCTTGTCTGGAGGCCGGGATTTCCCTGCCCCACGCTGACAGTGGGGCAAACGTTCCCCCGAATACAGGGTGACGCGCGTCCACCTAGTCCTCTTGGAGACGCTGTCCCTCCGTGCAGGCCTCGGTTTTCACCCATTCCGAGTGCGTTCTGACAGTCGGAGACCCCCCCGGATGCCGCGACTTCCCGGCTCCAACCTGACAGAGGGGCAGAAGTTGCCCGGAAAACAGGGCAATGCACACAAATAGTCCTCTTGGAGACGCTGTCCCTCCATGCAGGCCTCCCTTTCTGCCCATACCGTGCGCGTTACAATAGTCGGAGGCCCACCCGAAGGCCGGGATTTCCCGGCCCCACTCTGACAGAGAGGCAAATGTTGCCCAGAAAACAGGGCGACGCGCGCACCTGGTCCTCTTCAAGGCGCTGTCCCTTCACGCAGGCCTCCGTATCCGCCCGTTCCGAGAGCGTTCCGAAGGTCACAGGCCCGCCTGGAGGACGCGATTTTCCGGCCCCACGCTGACAGAGGGGCAAAAGTTGCCCTGAAAGGTGGGCGAGGCACGTGCACCAAGTCCTTTTGAGACGCTGTCCCTCCGCGCAGACCTCTGTTTCCACCCATTCGGAGCGCATTCCTGCGGTCGGAGTCCAGTCCGGAGGCCGCGATTTCCCGGCACCACCCTGACAGAGGGGCAAAAGGTGCCCCGAAAAGAGGGCCAAGCGGACACCCCTGGTCTTTGTTGAGATGCTGTCCCTCCGCGCAGGACTCCGTTTCCGCCCTTACCGAGTGCGTTCCACGTTCGGATGCACGCCCAGAGGCTGCGATTTCCCGGCTCCACCCTGACAGAGGGGCAAAAGTTGCCCTGAAAACAGGGCGACTCGCGCGCACCTATTCCACTTTGAGACACTTTCCCTCATGCGGGCCTCCTTTTTCGCCTGTTCCGAGAGCGTTCTGACAGTTGGAGGCCCGCCTGGAGACCGCGATTTCCTGGCCCCAGCCTCAAAGATTGGCAAAAGTTGCCCCGAAAAGAGGGCTACGCGCGCACCCCTATTTTTTTTTTTTGAGAAGCTGTCCCTCTGCGCAGGCCTCCATTTCCGCCTTTCTGAGCGGGTTCCGACGGTCTGAGTCCTGCCCAGAAGCCGCGCTTTCCTGGCTCCACCCTGACAGAGGGGCAAAAGTTGCCGCGAATACAGAGCGACGTGCGCGCCCCTGGAACTTTTGAGACGCTGTCCCTCCGCGCAGGCCTATTTCCACCCATTCAGAGCGCATTCCGACTGTCGGTATCCCTCCCGGAGGCCGCAATTTCCCGGCCCCACACTGACACCTGGGCAAGACTTTCCCCGAAAAGAGGGCGACGCGGACAAACCTAGTCCTCTTTGAGACGCTGCCCCTCCACGCAATCCTCCGTTTCCGCCCGTTCCGAGCGCATTCCGACAGTCAGAGACCCGCACGGAGGCCGCGATTTCCCGTCCCCATCCTGACAGAGGGGCAAAATTTGCCATGAAAAGAGGGACAAGCGGACACACCTAGTGCTCTTTGAGATGCTGCCCCTCCGCGCAGGCCTCCGTTTCTGCCCATAACAAGCGTGTTACGACAGTCGGAGGCCCGCCCGAAGGCCAGGATTTTCCGTCCCCACCCTTACAGGGAGGCTAAAGTTGCCCCGAAAAGGGGGCCACGCGGACACACTTAGTCCTCTTTGAGACGCTGGCCTTCCACGCAGGCCTCCGTTTTAGCCCGTTCCGAGCGCGTTCCCACGGTCGGAGACTTGCCTGGAGGCCGGGATTTCCCTGCCCCACGCTGACAGTGGGGCAAACGTTCCCCCGAATACAGGGTGACGCGCGTCCACCTAGTCCTCTTGGAGATGCTGTCCCTCCGTGCAGGCCTCGGTTTTCACCCATTCCGAGTGCGTTCTGACAGTCGGAGACCCGCCCGGATGCCGCGACTTCCCGGCTCCAACCTGACAGAGGGGCAGAAGTTGCCCGGAAAACAGGGCGATGCACGCAACTAGTCCTCTTGGAGACGCTGTCCCTCCATGCAGGCCTCCATTTCTGCCCATACCGTGCGCGTTACAATAGTCGAAGGCATGCCCGAAGGCCAGGATTTCCCGGCCCCACTCTGACATAGAGGCAAAAGTTCCCCGAACTCAGGGTGAAGCATGCGCACCTAGTCACCTTTGAGACACTTTCCCTCCGCGCAGGAATCTATGCCCGCCGTTCCGAGTCCGTTCCGACGGTCGGAGGCCCGCCAGAGGCCGCGATTTCCCAGCCCCACCCTGACAGAGGGGCAAAATTTGCCCCAAAAAGGGGCCATGCCACGCACTTACTCCTCTTTGAGACGCTCTCCCTCCACACAGGCCTCTGTTTCTGCCAGTTCTGAGTGCGTTCCAACTGTCGGAGGCCCTCCCGGAGGCCGCGATTTCACGGCTCCACCCTGACAGAGGGGCAAGTGTTGCCCCGAAAAGAGAGCCACGCGGACACACCTAATCCTCTTTGAGCATCTGTCCCTCGCGCAGGGCTCCGTTTCCCCCCGTTCAGAGCACGTTCCGACGGTCGGAGGCCTGCCCGGATCCTTGATTTCCCGGCCCCACCCTGACAGAGGGACAAAAGTTGCCCCGAATAGAGGGTGACGCGGACACACCTAGTGCTCTTGGAGGCGCTGTCCCTCTGCGCAGGCCTCTGTTTCCACCCATTCCGAGCGTGTTCCGACAGTCGGAGGCGCGCCCAGAGGCCGCGATTTCCCGGCCCCACCCTGACAGAGGCCCATAAGTTTCCCTAAAAAGAGGGTGACGCGGACACACCTAGTCCCCTTTGAGACACTGTCCCTCCACGCAGGCCTCCATTTCCGCCCATTCCGAGCGCGTTCCAACGGTCGCAGGCCCGCCCGGTGGCTGCGATTTCCTGGCCCCAGCCTGAAAGAGGGGCAAAAGTTGCCCTGAAAAGGGGCCATGCACACACACTTACTCCTCTTTGCGATGCTGTCCCTCAAAGCAGGGCACCCTTTCTGCCTGTTCTGAGTGCGTTCTGACAGTCGGAGGCACTCCCGGAGGATGCGATTTCCTGGCCCCACCCTGACAAAGGCCCCAAAGATTCCCAGAAATAGGGTGACGCGGACACAGCTAGTCCCCTTTGAGACGCTGTCCCTCCGCGCAGAAATCTGTTTCCGCCTGTTCCGAGCGCATTCTGACAGTCGGAGTCCCACCCGGAGGCCGCGATTTCCCAGCCCCACCCTGGCAGAGGCCCAAAAGTTGACCCAAAAAGAGGGCCACACGGACACACCTAGTCCTCATTGAGACTCTGTCCTTCCACGCAGGCCTCTGTTTCTGCCCGTTCCTTATGCGTTCCCACGGTCTGAGGCCCGCCCGGAGGCCGGGATTTCCCGGTTCCACCCTGACAGAGGGCAAATGTTGCCCCAAAAAGAGGGCCACACGGACACACCTGGTTCCCTTGGAGACGCAGTCCCTCGCGCAGTCCTCCATTTCCGCACATTCTGAGCGTATTCTGACTTTCGGAGACCCGCCCCGAGGCCGCGACTTCCCAGCTACACCCTGACAGAGGGGCAAAAGCTGCCTGGAAAACAGGGAGATGCACGCACCTAGTCACCTTTGAGACACTGTCCCTCCGCGCATGAATCTGTGCCCACCGTTCCGAAACCGTTCCGATGGTCGGAGGACTGCCCGGAGGCCGCAATTCCCGGCCCCATGCTGACAGTGCGGCAAACGTTCCCTCGAAAACAGGGTGACGCGCGTCCACCTATTCCTCTTTGAGACGTTGTCCCTCCGCGCAGGCCTCCATTTCCACCCATTCCTAGCTCGTTCCTACGGTCGGAGGCCCTCCCAGAGGCCGCGATTTCCCGGCCCCACCCTGACAGACGCCCAAAAGTTTCCCCAAAAAGAGGGTGACACGGACACACCTAGACCCCTTTGAGATGCTGTCCCTCCACGCAGAAATCCATTTCCGCCCATTCCGTGCCCGTTCCGACAGTCGGAGACCAGCCCAGAGGCCGCGATTTCCCGGCCCCACTCTGACAGAAGTCCAAATGTTGCCCCGAAAAGAGGGCCACGCGAACACAGATAGTCCTCTTTGAGACACTGTCCCTCGCACAGGCCTCCGTTTCCGCCCGCTCAGACCATGTTCCGATGGTCGGAGGCCCACCCGGAGGCCGCGATTTCCCGGCCCAACTCTGACAGAGGGGCAAAAGTTGCTCCGAAAAAAGGGCCACGCGGACACACATAGTCCTCTTTGAGACGCTGTCCCTCCGCGCAGGTCTCCGTTTCTATCTGTTCTGAATGCGTTCCGATGGTCGGAGGACCGCCCAAGCCGTGATTTCCCGGCTCTACCCTGACAGAGGGGCAAGAGTTGCCCCGAAAAGATTGCCACGCGGACACACCTAATCCTCTTTGAGCATCTGTCCCTCATGCAGGCCTACGTTTCCGCCCGTTCAGAGCACGTTCCGACGGTCGGAGGCTCGCCTGGATCCGCGATTTCCCGGCCCCACCCTGACAGAGGGCCAAAATTTGCCCCGAAAAGAGGGTCATGCGGACACACCTAGTCCTCTTTGAGATGCTGTCCCTCTGCGCAGGCCTCCATTTCCGCCCATTCCGAGCGCGTTCCAACGTTCGGAGGCCCGCCCGGTGGCCGCGATTTCCCGGCCCCACCCTGACAGAGAGGCAAAAGTTGCCCCGAAAAGGGTCCATGCACACGCACTTACTCCTCTTTGAGACGCTGTCCCTCCATGCAGGCCTCCGTTTCTGACTATTCTGAGTGCGTTCCGATGGTCGGAGGCCCTCCCGGAGGCCGCGATTTCCCGGCCCCACTCTGACAGAGTGTTGTGGGGCGATTTTACAGACGAGACCAGAGACTGGTTGGAATTACCAAGAGATTTATTTGCCTACCCGCAGGGACCATGCACTCGTGAGAGTGTGGTGCTTAGCAGATCGAAGGCAGAATTTTTATACTCTTTTACACGGACGGCTATGCAGGTGCTTGAATAACAGCGAACAATAGGGGAAATCCACTGAGCTACATTCGCAGACATTTTTTTATGCTAAAGCAAGCAAGCGAGTGTACAGGGTGTGACGTTATGCTAGAGCATAGCAACAAAGGCTGCTTTGTGGTCAGCCTTGCGTAGCGTGCACATTCGTTGGGGTTCTTGTTCTTACGCGAACAGGACACTCTGATCATTCTTCTTACCTGTGACGAGCCATGCCCCAGCTGCATGTTCAATTGTGAGGGGGGTTACAACATTCCCTACTGGTCTTCTTGGGGAATCGAATCATCGAATCATCGAGCTGCTAGTGGATGGTGCTTGTACTAGCACCCTGGCCCAGGTGAGACCTGGCATGAAGTGCCAGTATTGTCAATGCGCTGCTGGACAAGGCGGGTAACCCAACGGAGCAGGAGGGGGCCGAAAATAAAGAAAAATAACCCTAAAAGAGGTCCAGCAAGGGAAGACAGCAGACTGGTCAGCCAGGGGGACCAGTTGAAGAGGCGCTGATACCAGTTGGAACCCTCCTGGCAGCGCCTTTCCCGGTCCTCCAGGCAGGCTTTGACTAGGTCTAGACTGTTACGGATGATGCCTGAATGATTTGCATAAAAGCAGCATTTTTCATCCAAGGCAGCACATAAGCTGCACGGGGTGAGGCTGGATCAGCAAGCAAAAAGAGTACCATTCGGGGCTGCCAGGAGGTAGGGGCGTGCTGTGGGGGTCAGGAGTAGCAGCACTTCGTGGATCATCACAGGGCCCGTGACACAGGTCCCTTGACCTGAGGACTCCTCAAATGTTATAGAGGGGGGGAGCCCACCACGGGCAGGTGCTCCCATAATTTTCGGAGTAGAAGATCTTAGCAAGGACAGAAAAGGACACATTTATTCCCACTCCCGTGTAAAAAGGCGGCTGAGGACTCAGGCATAACCAATGTTATGTAATGTTTGGGTTGGTCCCGTTGAGGACTTCAAAGACTGCGGACACTAGTGTAAATGAGCGGCTGGATGAGGGTCGGCTAGCAGCCCGGACCGGAGCACGCTGTGTGTGAGTGTCAGGGATGCGGTGAGTGGGGGTCTGAGGGCGAGGGAGAGCATGGTTAGGTCCCACCGGGCCCCAGGGTTGTAAGATAACCCGTTTAATATTGCTCCTGCAACAGTCCCCTTTCCAAGGTATCAGTTCCGCATCCATACCCCCAGATCAGGAAGTCCCCTCCAACCGTAAGTCCGGGGAGGTATCGTGGGTGTGAGTCAGGACGGTTGCCACTGGCGGAGAGGTCTGCCAATCAGTCTGCAAGGTCCATTCCGTGGTAAGTGCTGGTGTGGATTCGGGAGGGGACAGCCTACTGGGCGGGTAAGAAGAATCAGGAGGGCTGCTGGGAGGAGACCCCTTTTTAACTTGACTCACAGAGGGTCTCCGGTTTGGTGCACCGTCCATTGTTCCGAGAGGACTGGCGAAGCAGGCTTTATCTGTGTCATGTGGAACCAGTGGGGTTTTTCGGCCAGTCTTACCACCGTAGGAGTGGAGAGGATCACCTTGAAGGGTCCTAGCCACCGGGCACCTAGAGTGACAGGGTGAAAGTTCTTTAGCCAGACCCAATTTCCCGGGTTTTCGCGTGGGGGATGGTCGGCCGCAGGGTCCGGAGCCTCAGTAGTCTTGCCCATGTTGGACCGAACCTGTCGGCGAATATCGTGCCGGACGCGATCGAGGGCCTGCAAGGACTCAAGCAAGTTGTGGTTAGACAACTCGGCGCGCGTCTCCTCCGCCAGGCGGGGGAGCAGAGGGGGTGGTCCTAGGGCCGCCTCTCTGGCAGTTTTGTCAGCAAAATTATTTCCTTCCTCCCAGAGGTCAACAGTCCCCTTCCCGGTACAACGCCCCGTGGACGTGAGCCGTGGCGAAGGCGTACCGGCTGTCCATGTAAATGTTAAGAGTCTTCCCCTTCCCCCACCGGGGGGCTTGCGCTAGGGCGATGAGCTGCGCCCTTTGGGCTGACGTGCCATGTCCCAGTGACTGGGCCCATATTACCTCAGATCTGGTGACCATCGCTGCTCCCGCATACCAGACTCTGTCCTTGACGAAACTGCTCCCATCTGTAAATAGGCTGTGGTCCGGCGGGCTTAGCGGGACATTGGACAGATCTGGTCAGGTGCCGGTGATAGTGTCGAGGACTTCAGTGCAATCGGGGGCGGGGCCCTCCTGTTCGTCCCCCAGCAGGAGGATGGCCGGATTTAGGACCATCATCTTGGAGACTTGGAGAAGGTTACCCGGGGAGGGTCCAACAGTAATACCTGATATTGTGTGGCGCAAGCGTTGGAGATCCAGCGATCAGGTGGGCTTTGGAGAAGGGTCTCTACCGTGTGGGCGCCAATGATCTGGAGGTCCTGGTTAGAGCTCCTTAACCAGCAATCGTATTTGGATCCCAGTTGGGTCGTTGGGCTGGGAGGCTCGTTTCCAGAATAACCGGGTCAGTGGTGGGTTGGCCATCTGTGCCAAGAACCTGCTCCCGAGCCTCAAGGTGAATCCGATCGTGCTCCTCGGAAGTAAAAAATAAAAAGAACTTGCAGGAGTTGCTGGCAGTCATCCCAAGGAGGATGATGGGTGTGTAATCCATAGCAGTCAGCATCCACATGCAGTCGCCCATCCAGCTGCAGGCCGGAGCCTTTCCAGCTTAGCATGGCTGCCATTGCACGCTAGCTGCCGCTCAGCTATAAATCGAACTATAAATCAAGCCTTGTGGTTTTTCAGAGAAGGGGGGGGGGTTCTGCTGTTTCCAGTTATAAATCAATCCAACCAATGCAAAAATGCACACAAAATAAATCCTTTGTTGAACTGGTGTTGCACGAACCTGTTGCTTGCCTAGGCTAAAGAGAAATGTGCTTTCTTCTGGACAATGGGAACAGTTTTACACAATTTCTTATTGCAGACATGATACTCTTCCACATAGATGCAAAATGCACCAACCCATTGTTAACACAAACAAACCTGAACTAACACACATTCCATTTAACAATCAATGCTTGCGCATTTAGATGAACATCCTTGGGCATCCTTGGGCTGGCAAATGGGCTCAGTCCCCAACAAACATTAGGCTATTGTAAGGGCATCAATACCAGTAACATCAGTAACAGCAATATCACTATCATTAATATTTGGCACATTGCAAAAGGAAAAAGGAGACAAAACTTTCTGTTGGGCACCAAAGGGAAAAGTAGCCTCATAGATTTGAAAAGAAACTCTTCCTACTGCATACACATACACAGCCCCAGAGTTTCATCCATTTCCTCCCAATCCTTCAGTTGGAACATAGCAAAATAACAAAATGGTATACTCAGAATTCAGAACTTATACCCACACACATATATAAGACCCAGATCCATGTTGCATAGAAAAATAGAAGTTATTGGAGAGGGAAAACTCTTGACGGCTGACACAAATCACATGCTCACAATGTTGCTTTTTGGAAGGATTCCCTTCCTAAAAAAACCCTAGTGACTCATTGAGAGTGCTTGAGGGTCTTTGTTTTAACCCAACCCTTCCCAGGCAGAATTTTTCCAGAGGCAGTACAAGCTCTGAACACTCAAATGCCTTACCTCAGTTACAGAACTTTTATTTCCAAGACACCAAGATTTCCTTTTAGAGTTTTCTAGAGACTCAAAGACTTTCTTTGAGAACTAGTGCAAACCCGCCTCCAATCTGTGGCTGGAAGCAGAGCTGCTCAAACTTCCCAAAGTATTTTGAACTCTCCACATGCTCAGAGGCTGTGTGTGCTGCTTCTGCAGTACTCACAAAGTGGTGTTTGTGGTATCTTCCTGCCAGAGCATCCCCCCCCCCTTTTCTTGGCTCTGTGGAATAGCCAAGCCCACAGAGTCAAGAAATCCAAATTTTCCAGCACAAATCCCTCCTAAATTCAGTTGGCCAGACCAAATCCAGAGAAGAGTCTGCAGTTACTGTCTCTTTAAATAATGGGAGTGCTCTTAGCAAGGTAGACTGTTCCTCTCTCTCTCTTTTTTTTTTTCTTGTCTTTACTCCAAAAGTTACACATTTCTTCCCATATTTTTTTTTCAGTAGAAAAAGTGCCAAATCACCATTTACCAAGACTCTTAAAATTCTCTCACATTCCAAGCACCATGCACCCCCTGAATCATTCTCACATGGCCTACACACAACATCCAGAATAAAAATCTTTTTGCCTTTCACTCAAACCTCACATTCCAAACAGCTGCAAGTTCAACAGGGGAAGAAAAACCAACTAATTTGGCAGAAATATTTATTAATGGTCAACTGCAATCTGTCTTCCCCTGATTTCACACTCTGCCCTGTTGCATTCCAGCCTGCTACTGCTCAGGCTAATTGCTAAACATGACAATTTAAATTTGCAAAACTTTACCAGCAATATGTTCCCAATATAAAACCCTTTCTTTATCTCACTGGGAATCCTTTTCAGGATTCCTACTGAGTATTCCCAACAGTATACACATTTTTTTTCCATCTTTCCTCTGCCCATCAGCATCCCCTCCTGGAATTTCAAACGCAATTATTTAATCTCACAAAAAAGGAATCTTCCTACCTCGGAGGGCTGCAAGGCAGATGGAAGAGGCAGAAAACTTACATTAAAGACATTAAAACAGTGTTCCCAGTTTCTGACAAGGAAAGGACCTTCATAAAAATGTTTCTATATAACCCCTCTTGCACACAGGGCTTTCACACAGGATAAGCTTATTGAGTATGTCCAGAAAACTGGGTAGGACCTGCGTTTGCAAGCCCAATTCAAGGGCCACACATTTCCTTACTTCCCAGTTCTGGCTCATATACAAGGAATGGGGGAAGGAAAAATCCCACACACTCATGCCCTGATCATCACCTTTTTCCCAGCCGGACTCAGCCATGCTTGGGCTCAGGCAAATGACCTCATGAATCTTTCTCAATCAAAGCCAGGTTCACACATTCTCATCTGAGGGGCAAGAACACCCATCCACGCCCTTGCTTTCAACCCTGCCCTGAAGAGGACAGATTGGTGCGGCTGCGTGGGAGCTTCTATTTCCTGAGGAACCCCCAAACCCACTCTGGACTATGTTTACCTCCCAGAAAGGGGAACACATTTCAATGCAAACAGACGAGACAGAAAACACAGACAGCAACGATAGAAAAGGGACATAAACCATACTGAGAACTCCAAGTGTCAGTCCAACAAGACAGACGACAAAACAGACCAGACAGACGACAAAACATCAACAAAACAGACGGCAAAAAGACAGACGACAAGACAGACAATCTAAACAGGAACTGAGGCCGGAAGCGAAGTCTCGCCTCAGACCGGAAAGTAGCCCTTACGCCGCGTCCAGCAGGCTTTTCTTTCCAATACCAGATCTGCAGATATTCCGAACAGATGGCGGATAACCGCCGTGCGCACTTACCGGTTACTCCTCTCTCGGCTAGTCAGATGTCCCACCGAACCGGGGTAGAGGCATAAGATGCCTATGGGCTCATCCCTGGTGTCGGGGGGAGGCAAGACCGATAGTCTCAACATCTCGCTGGGGCCTCCAAATGTTGTGGGGCGATTTTACAGACGAGACCAGAGACTGGTTCGAATTACTGAGAGATTTATTTACCTGCCGGCAGGGACCATGCACTCGTGCGAGTGTGGTGCTGAGCAGATCGAAGGCAGGATTTTCATGCTCTTTTACACGGACGGCTATGCAGGTGCTTGAATAACAGCGAACAATAGGGGAAATCCACTGAGCTACATTCGCAGACATTTTTTTATGCTAAAGCAAGCAAGTGAGTGTACAGGGCGTGACGTTATGCTAGAGCATAGCAACAAAGGCTGTTTTGTGGTCAGCCTTGCGTAGCGTGCACATTCGTTGGGGTTCTTGTTCTTACGCGAACAGGACACTCTGATCATGCTTTTTACCTGTGACGAGCCATGCCCTAGCTGCATGTTTGATTGTGAGGGGGGTTACAACACAGAGGGGCAAAAGTTGCTCCGAAAAGGGGGCACGCGGACACACATAGTCCTCTTTGAGACGCTGTCCCTCCGCGCAGGCTCCGTTTCTACCCATACCGAGAGCGTTACGACGGTCAGAGGCCCGCCTGAAGGCCGGGATTTCCTGGCCCCACCCTGACAGAGGGGCAAAAGTTGCCCCGAAAAGAGACCCACGCGGACACACCTAACCCTCTTTGAGCATCTGTCCCTCGCGCAGGCCTCCATTTCCGCCCGTTCAGAGCACATTCCGACGGTCGGACGCCCGCCCAGATCGGCGATTTCCCGGCTGCACCCTGACAGAGGGCCAAAAGTTGCCCCAAAAAGAGCGTGACGCGGACAAACCTAGTCCTCTTGGAGGCGCTGTCCCTCCGCGCAGGCCTCCGTTTCCACCCATTCCGAGCGCGTCCCGACGGTCAGAGGTCCACCCAGAGGCGGCGATTTCCCGGCCCCACCCTCACAGAGGGGCAAAAGTCCCTCCGAAAGGAGGGTGAGGCGGTCATACATAGTCCTCTTAGAGACGCTGTCCCTCGCGCAGGCCTCCGTTTCCGCCCGTTCTGTATGCGTTCCCACGGTCTGAGGCCCACCCGGAGGCCAGGATTTCCCGGCCCCACCCTGACAGAGCCCCAAAATTTTTCCCAAAAATAGGGTGACGCGGACACGCCTAGTCCTCTTTGAGACGCTGTCCTGCCCTGCAGGCCTCCATTTCTGCCCATTACGAGCGCGTTCCAACGGTCGAAGGCCCGCCCGGTGGCTGCGATTTCGGGGCCCCAGGCTGACAGAGGGGCAAAAGTTGCCCTGAAAAGGGCAATGCACGAGCACTTACTCCTCTTTGAGACACTGTCCCTCCACGCGGGCCTCCGTTTCTGCCTGTTCTGAGTGCGTTCCGAAGGTCGGAGTTCCTCCCGGAGGCCGCGATTTCTCGGCCCCATTCTGACAGAGGTGCAAAAGTTGCTCCAAAAAGAGGGCCACCCGGACACACATAGTAATCTTTGAGACGCTGTCCCTCCGCACAGGTTTCCGTTTCTACCCATACCGAGAGCGTTACGACGCTCAGAGGCCCGCCCGAAGGCCAGGATTTCCTGGCCCGACCCTGACAGAGAGGCAAAAGATGCCCGGAAAACAGGGCGAAGCGCGCGCACCTAGTCCTCTTTGAGAAGCTCTCCTTCGCGCAGGCCTCCATTTCCGAGCGTTACGAGCATGTTCTGACGGTCGGAGGCCCGCCCAGAGGCCGCCATTTCCCGGCCCCAACCTGCCAGAGGGGCAAAAGTTGCCCCGAAAAGAGAGCCACGCGGACGCACCTAATCCTCTTTGAGCATCTGTCCCTCACGCAGGCCGCCGTTTCAGCCCGTTCAGAGCACGTTCCGCGGGTCGGAGGCCTGCCCAGATCGGTGATTTCCCGGCCCCACCCTGACAGAGGGCCAAAAGTTGCCCCGAAAAGAGCGTGACGCGGACACCCCTAGTCCCCTTTGAGACGCTGTCCCTCCACGCAGAAATCCGTTTCTGCCCATTCTGTGTGCGTTCCGACGGTCGGGGGCCCGCCCAGAGGCCGTGATTTCCCGGCCCCACACTGACAGAGGTCCAAAAGTTGCCCCAAAAAGAGGGTCACGCGGACATACATAGTCCTCTTTGAGACGCTGTCCCGCGCGCAGGCCTCCGTTTCCGCCCTTTCCGAGCACGTTTCGATGGTCGAAGGACCCCCAAGGGAGCGATTTCCCGGCCCCACTCTGACAGAGGGGCAAATGTCGCTCCGAACAGAAGGGACTCTGTATGACGATACATAGTCCTCTTTGGGACGCTATCCCTCGCGCAAGCCTCTGTTTCCGCCCGTTCCGTACGCGTTCCCATGGTCTGAGGCCCTCCCGGATGCCGGGATTTCTCGGATCCACCCTGACAGAGTACCAAAAGATTCCTAAAAATAGTGTGACGTGGACACACCTAGTCCCCTTTGAGACGCTGTCCCTCCGCGTAGAAATCCTTTTCTGCTTGTTCCAAGCGCGTTTCGATGGTCGGAGGCCTGCCCGGAACCCGCGATTTCCCAGCCCCACCGTGACAGAGGACCAAAAGTTGACCCGAAAAGAGGGCACACGGACACTCCTAGTCCTCTTTGAGACGCTGTCCTTCCACACAGGGCTCCGTTTCTGCCCGGTCCGTACGTGTTCCCACGGTCTGAGGCCCGCCCAGAGGCCGGGATTTCCCAGCTCCAAACTGACAGAGGGAAAAGTTGCCCCGAAAAGAGGGCCACACGAACACACCAGGTTCCCTTGGAGACGCAGTCCCTCGCGCAGGCCTCCTTTTCCGCCCATTCCGAACGCGTCCCGACAGTCGGAGACCCGCCCGGAGGCTGGGAGTTCCCGGCTCCACCCTGACAGAGGGGCAAAAGTTGCCCGGAAAACAGGGAGATGCACGCACCTAGTCACCTTTGAGACACTGTCCCTCCGCGCAGGAATCTGTGCCTGCCGTTCCGAGTGCATTCTGACGTTCGGACGACCGCTCAGAAGCCGCGATTTCCCGGCTCGACCCTGACAGAGGGGCAAGAGTTGCCCTGAAAAGAGAGCCACGCGGACACACCTAATCCTCTTTGAGCATCTGTCTCTTGCGCAGGCCTCTGTTTCCGCCCGTTCTGAGCGCGTTCCGACAGTCACAGGCCCGCCCGGACGCCACGATTTCCCGGCCCCACCCTGACAAAGGACCAAAACTTTCCCCAAAAAGAGGGTGACGTGGACACACCTAGATCCCTTTGAGACGCCGCACCTCCACGCAGGCCTCCGCTTCCACTCGTTCCGAGCGCGTTCCGACAGTTGGAGGCCCCCCCAGAGGCTGCGATTTCCCGGCCCCACCCTGGCAGAGGTCCAAAAGTTGCCCCGAATACAGGGTGACGCGGACAAACCTAGTCCCCTTTGAGACGCTGTCCCTCCCCGCAGACCTCTGTTTCTGCCCGTTCCGAGCACGTTCCGATGGTCGGAGGCTTGCCCGGAGGCCGTGATTTCCCGGCCCCACACTGACAGTGGGGCAAACGTTGCCCCGAAAACAGGGGGATGCGTGTCCACCTAGTCCTCTTAGATGCGCTGTTCCCCCGCGCAGGCCTCCGTTTCTGCCCGTTACGAGCGTGTTC
>NW_025335620.1:0-23118 GCF_004798865.1 Varanus komodoensis | reverse complement strand
CGGAGGCCGTGATTTCCCGGCCCAACCCTGACAGAGGGGCAAAACTTGCCCCGAAAGGGGGGAGATGCACACGCACCTAGTTTTCTTTGAAAGGCTGTCCCTCTGCGCAGGCCTCCCTTTCTGCCTGTACCGACCGCTTTTCGACGGTCGGAGGCCGGCACGAAGGCTCCGATTTCCCGGCCGCACCCTGACAAAGGGCAAAAGTTGCCCCGAAAAGAGGCCCACGCGGACACACCGAGTCCTCTTTGAGACGCTGTCCCTACACGCAGGGATCCGTTTCTGCCCTTACCAAGCGCGTTCCGACATTCGGAAGCCCGCTCAGAGGCTGCGATTTCCCATCCCCACGCTGACAGATGGGCAAGACTTGCCCCGAAAAGAGGGCGACGCGGACATACCTAGTTCTCTTTGAGACGCTTTCGCTCCACGCAGGCCTCCGTTTCCGCCCGTTCCGAGTGAGTTCTGATGGTCGGAGGCCCGACCGGAGGCCGCGATTTCCCGGGCCCACCGTGACAGAGGGGCAAAAGTTGCCCCGAATACAGGGCGACGCGGACAACCCTAGTCCTCTTTGAGACGCTGTTCCTCCGCGCAGGCCTCCGTTTCTGCCTGTACCGTCTGCGTTTCGACGGTCGGAGGCCCGCCCGAAGGCTGCGATTTCCCAGCCCCACACTGACAGAGAGGCAAAAGTTGCCCCGAATAGAGGGAGAAGCGGACACACCTAGTCCTCTTTGAGACGCTGTCCCATGGCGCAGGCCTCCATTTCTGCCCATTCTGAGCGCGTTCCGACGGATGGGGCCCGCCTTGGGGCCGCGATTTCCCGGCACAACTCTGACAGAGGGGCAAAAGTTGCCCCGAAAGGGGGGAGATGTATGAGCACCTAGTTTTCTTTGAGACGCTGTCCCTCCGCGCAGGCCTCCATTTCCACCCGTTCAGAAGCGTTCCGATGGTCGGAGGCCTGCCCAAAGGCCGCGATTTCCCGGCTCCACCCTGACAAAGGGCAAAAGTTGCCCCGAAGACAGGGCGACGTGGACACACAAAATCCTCTTTGAGACGCTGTCCCGCCGCGCAGGCCTATGTTTCCGCATGTTCCGTTCGCGTTCCGACGGTCGGACGCCCGCCCAGAGGCCGCGATTTCCCGGCCCCACCCTGACAGAGGGGCAAAAGTTGACCCGAAAGGAGGGCCACACGGAAACCTAGTCAACTTTTAGACGCTGTCGCTCCACACAGGCCTCCGTTCTGCCTGTCCGAGTGCATTCCAACAGTCGGAGGCCCACCCGGAGGCCACGATTTCCCGGTCCAACTCTGACAGAGGGGCAAAAGTTGCCAAGAAAAGAGGGCCACGTGGACACCCCTTGTCCTCTTTGAGTTGCTGTCCTTCCACGCAGGACACCGTTTCGGCCCGTTCCATGCGCGTTCCAAGATCGGATGCACGCCTGGACGCCGCGATTTCTGGGCCCAACCATGATAGTGGGGCAAAAGTTGCCCAAATATAGGGCGACGCGGAAAACCTAGTCCTCTTTGAGACGGTGTGCCTCATGCAGGCCTCAGTTTCGGCCCGTTCCGAGTGCGTTCCGACGGACAGAGGCCCGCCCAGAGGCCGCGATTTCCCGGCCCGACGCTGACAGAGGGGCAAAAGTTGCCCCAAAAGGGGGGTGATACACGGGCACCTACTTTTCTTTGAGACGCTGTCCCTCCGCGCAGGCCTCCGTTTCCACCCGTTCCGAGCACGTTCAGTTGGTTGGAGGCCCGCCCGGGGGCCGCGATTTCCCGGCTCCACCCTGACAAAGGGCAAAAGCTGCCCCGAAAACATGGTGACGCGGACACAGCAAATCCTCTTTGAGATAATGTCCCGCCGCGCGGGCCTCCATTTCCGCATGTTCTGTTCGCGTTCCGACGGTCGGAGGCCCGCCCAGAGGCTGCGATTTCCCGGCCCCACCCTGACAGATGGGCAAAAGTTGCCCTGAAAGAGGGCCACGTGGACACACCTAGTCCCCTTTGAGACGCTGTACCTACACGCAGGCCTCCGTTTCTGCCCTTACCGTGCGCGTTCCGACATTCAGAGGCCCGCTCAGAGGCTGCGATTTCCCAGCCCCACCCTGACAGATGGGCAAGACTTGCCCCGAAAAGAGGGTGACGTGGACATACCTAGTCCTCTTTGAGATGCTGTCGCTCCACGCAGGCCTCCGTTTCTGCCAATTCCGAGCGTATTCTGACGGTCGGAGGCCCGCACGGGGGCCGCGATTTCCCGGCCCCACTCTAACAGAGGGGCAAAAGTTGCCCCGAAAGGGGGGCGATGCACTCACACCTGGTTTTCTGTGAGACGCTGTCCCTCCGCGCAGGCCTCCTTTTCCGCCCATTCCGAGCGCGTTCCAACGGTCGGAGGCCTGCCCGAAGGCCGGGATTTCCCGGCCCCACTCTGACAGAGGTGTAAAAGTTGCCCCAAAAAGAGCGCCACACAGACACACCTAGTCTTCTTTGAGACGCTGTTCCTCCGCGCAGGCCTCCGTTTCTGCCTGTACCGTCTGCGTTTCGACAGTCGGAGGCCCGCCCGAAGGCTGCGATTTCCCAGCCCTACACTGACAGAGAGGCAAAAGTTGCCCCGAATAGAGGGAGAAGCGGACAAACCTAGTCCTCTTTGAGACGCTGTCCCATGGCGCAGGCCTCCATTTCCGCCCATTCTGAGCGCGTTCCGACGGTCTTGCCCATGCATCCGAACGTATAAATGCGCTCGGAAAGGGCGGAAACCGAGTCCTGCGCAGCGGGACAGCGTTTCCAAGATGTTCGGATGCATCCCCGGAGGTTGCGATTTCCCGGCCGCATCCTGAAAGAGGGGCAAAAGTTGCCCCGAAGAAAGGACGACGCGGACACACCTACTCCTTTTGGAGACGCTGTCCCTCCACGCAGGCCTCCGTTTCCGCCGGTTCCGAGTGCGTTCTGACGGTCGGAGGCCCGCCTGGAGACCGCGATTTCCTGGCACCACCCTCACAGATTGGCAAAAGTTGCCCCGAAAGGAGGGCGACGCGCGCGCCCCTAGTTTTCTTTGTGAAGCTGTCCCTCCGCGCAGGACTCCATTTCCGCCCATTCCGAGCGCGTTCCGACGGTCGGAGGCCTGCCTGGAGGTCGCGATTTCCCGGCTCCAGCCTGACAGAGGGGCAAAGGTTGCCCCGAAAAGGGGCCAGGCACGCGCAATTAGTCCTCTTTGAGACGCTGTTCCTCCACGCAGGCCTCTGTTTCCGCCTGTTCTGAGTGCGTTCCGATGGAAGGAGGCCCGCCCGGAGGCCGCGATTTCCCGGCCCCACTCTGAGAGAGGGGCAAAAGTTGCTCCGAGAAGAGGGCCACGCGGAAACACATAGTCCTCTCTGAGACGCTGTCCCTCCGCGCAGGCTTCCCTTTCTGCCCATACCGAGCGAGTTCTGACGGTCGGAGGCCCACCCAGAGGCCACGATTTCCCGGCCCCACCCTGACAGAGGGCCAAAACTTGCCCCAAAAAGAGGGCCACGCGGACACACCTAGTCCTCTTTGAGACGCTGCCCCTCCACGCAGGCTTCCGTTTCTACCCATACCGCGAGCGTTACGACGGTCAGAGGCCCGCCCGAAGGCGAGGATTTCCCGGCCCGACCCTGACATAGAGGCAAAAGATGCCCAGAAAACAGGGCGAAGCGCGCGCACCTAGTCCTCTTTGAGAAGCTGTCCTTCGCGCAGGCCTCCATTTCCGCGCGTTACGAGCACGTTCCGACGGTCGGAGCCCCGCCCAGAGGCCGCGATTTCCCGGCCCCACCCTGACAGAGGGGCAAAAGTTGCCCCGAAAAGAGGGCCACACGGACACACCTGTTTCCCTTGGAGACGCAGTCCCTCGCGCAGGCCTCCGTTCCCGCCCATTCCGAGCGCATGCTGACAGTCGGAGTACCGCTCGGAGGCCGCGACTTCCCGGCCCCACTCTTACAGAAGGCCAAAAGTTGCCCCGAAAATACGGTGACGTGGACACATCTAGTGCACATTGAGACGCTGTCCCTCCGCGCAGAAATCCATTTCCACCCGTTCCGAGTGCGTTCCGATGGTCGGAGGCCCGCCCAGAGGCCGCGATTTTCCGGCTCCACCCTTACAGAGGGCCAAAAGTTGCCCCGAAACGAGGGTGACGCGGACACACCTATTCCTCATTTAGATGCTGTCCCTCCACGCAGGCCTCCATTTCCGCTTGTTCTGAGCGCGTTCCGACGGTCGGACGTCCTCCCGGAAACCACGATTTCCCGGCCCCACTCTGCAGAGGGGAAAAAGTTGCCCTGAAAAGAGGGTGACGCGGACACACCTAGTCCCCTTTGAAACACTGTCCCTCCGCGCAGGAATCTGTTTCCACCCGTTCCGAGCGCATTCCAACGGTCGGAGTCCCGCCCGGTGGCAACGATTTCCTTGCCCCAGCCTGATAGAGGGGCAAAAGTTGCCCCAAAAAGGGGCCATGCACGCGCACTTACTCCCCTTTGAGACTCTGTCCTTCCACGCAGGCCTCCGTTTCTGACTGTTCCGAGCGCGTTCCGACGGTCGGAGGCCCTCCCGGAGGCCGCGATTTCCCAGCTCCACTCTGACAGAGGGGCAGAAGTGGCTCCGAAAAGAGGGCCACGCGGACACACATAGTCCTCTTTGAGACGCTGTCCCTCCTCGCAGGCTTCCGTTTCTACCCATACCGAGAGCATTACGACGGTCAGAGGCCCGCCCGAAGGCCAGGATTTCCCGGCCCGACCGTGACAGAGAGGCAAAAGATGCCCGGAAAACAGGGCGAAGCGCGCGCACCTAGTCCTCTTTGAGAAGCTGTCCTTCGCGCAGGCCTCCGTTTCTGCGCGTTATGATCGCGTTCCGACGGTTGGAGGCCTGCCCGGATCCGCGATTTCCCAGCCCCACCCTGAGAGAGGCGAAAAATTTTCCCAAAAATAGGGTGATGCGGACACACATATTCCCCTTTGAGACGCTGTCCCTCCGCGCAGAAATCCGTTTCCGCCCGTTCCAAGCACGTTCCGACAGTCGGAGGCCCGCCCGGAGGCCGCGATTTCCCAGCCCCACACTGACAGAGGCCCAAACATTGACCCGAAAAGAGGGCCACGCGGACACACCTAGTCCTCTTTGAGACGCTGTCCTTCCACGCAGGCCTCCGTTTCTGCCTGTTCCGAGCGCGTTCCGATTGTCGGAGGCACTCCTGGAGGCCGCGATTTCCCGGCCCCACTCTGACAGAGGGGCAAAAGTCGCTCCGAAAAGAGGGCCACGCGGACACACATAGTACTCTTTCAGACGCTGTCTCTCCGCGCAGGCTTCCGTTTCTGCCCATAATGAGCGCGTTACAACGGTCGGAGGACCGCCCAGAGGCTGCGATTTCCCGGCCCCACCCTGACAGAGGCCAAAAAGTTTCCCAAAAATAGGGTGACGCGGACACACCTTGTCCTCTTTGAGACGTTGTCCCTCCACGCAGAAATCCTTTTCCGCCTGTTCCGAGCGGGTTCCGATGGTGGGAGGCCCGCCCGGAGGCCACAATTTCCCAGCCCCACCCTGACAGAGGACCAAAAGTTGACCCGAAACGAAGGCCACGCGGACACACCTAGTCCTCTTTGAGACACTGTCCTTCCACGCTGGGCTCCGTTTCTGCCTGTTCCGTACGCGTTCCCACGGTCTGAGGCCCGCCCGGAGGCCGAGATTTCCCGGCTCCACCTTGAAAGAGGGCAAAAGTTGCCCCGAAAAGAGGGCCACACGGGCACACCTGGTTCCCTTGGAGACGCAGTCCCTCGTGCAGGCCTCCGTTTCCGCCCATTCCGAACGCGTTCCGACAGCCGGAGACCCGCCCGGAGGCCACGACTTCCGGCTCCACCCTGACAGTGGGGCAAAACTTGCCAGGAAAACAGGGAGATGCACGCACCTAGTCACCTTTGAGACACTGTCCCTCCATGCAGAAATCTTTGCCCGCCGTTCCGAGTGCGTTCCGACGGTTGGAGGACAGCCCAGAGGCCGCGACTTCCCGGCTCCACCCTGACAGAGGGGCAAGAGTTGCCCCGAAAAGAGAGCCACGCGGACACACCTAATCCTCTTTGAGCATCTGTCCCTCGCGCAGGCCTCCGTTTCCGCCCGTACAGAGGACTTTCCGACGGTCAGAGGCTCGCGCGGATCCGTGATTTCCCGGCCCCACTCTGACAGAGGGGCAAAAGTTGCCCCGAATAGAGGGTGACGCGGACACACCCAGTCCTCTTTGAGATGCTGCCCCTCCGCGCAGGCCTCCATTTCCGCCCATTCCGAGAGCTTTCTGACGGTCGGAGGCCTGCCCGGAGGCCCTGATTTCCCGGCCCCAGTCTGACAGAGGGCCAAAGTTGGCCCGAAAACAGGGGGACTCGCGCGCACCTTGTCCTCTTGGATACGCTGTCCCTGCGCGCAGGCCTCCATTTCCACCCGTTCCGAGCATGTTCCGACGGTCGGAGGCCCTCCCGGAGGCCGCGATTTCCCGGACCCACCCTGACAGAAAGACAAAAGTTGCCCCGAAAAGAGGGCGACTCAGACACACCTAGTCCTCTTTCAGACGCTGTCCCTCCTTGCAGGCCTCTGTTTCAGACCGTACCGACCGCGTTTCGATGGTTGGAGGCCCACCCAAAGGCCGGGATTTCCCCGCCCCACTCTGACAGAGGGCCAAAAGTTTCCCCGAACAGAGGGTGACGCACGCAACTAGTCCTTTTGACGCGCTGACCCTCCGCGCAGGCCTCTGTTTCCAGCAATTCCGAGCGCATTCCAACGATCAGAGTTCCGCTCGGAGGCCGCGATTTCCCGGCCCCACCCTGACAGAGCGCCAAAAGTTGCCCAGAAAAGAGGGTGATGCGGACACACCTAGTCCTCTTAGGGATGCTGTTTCTCCGCGCAGGCCTCCGTTTCCACCAGTTCAGAGCGCATTCCACGTTCGGATGCCGCACGGAGGCCGCGATTTCGCGGCCCCACCCTGACAGTGGGGCAAAAGTTGCCCCGAAAAGAAGGCGAGGCGCGGCAACTAGTCCTATTTTAGGCCCTGTCCCTCCACGCAGGACTCCGTTTCGCCCGTTCCGATCACGTTCCGACTGGCGTAGGTCCGCCCGGAGGCTTATATTTCCCGCCCCACCCAGAGAAAGAGGAAAAAGTTGCCCCGAATTGAGGGAAAAGCAGACACACCTAATCCTCTTTGAGACGCTGTCCCACCGCGCAGGACTCCTTTACCGCCCATTCCGAGCGCGTTCCAATGGACGGGGCCCACCCAAAGGCCGCGATTTCCCGGCCCTATTCTTACAGATGGGCAAAATTTGCCCTAAAAGAGGGCCACGCGGACACACTTAGTCTTCTTTGTTAAGGTGTCGCTCCGCGAAGGACTCCGTTTCTGCCCGTTCCGAGCGAGTTCCACGTTCGGATGCAGGCCCGGAGGCAGCGATATCCCAGCCCCACTCTGACAGAGGTGCAAAAGTTGCCCCAAAAAGAGCGCCACGCGTACACACATAGTATTCTTTGAGACGCTGTCCCACCATGCAGGCCTCCGTTTCCGCGTGTTCGGAGCACGTTCCGACGGTCGGAGGACCGCCCAGAGGCCGCGATTTCCCGGCCCCAAACTGACAGAGGGGCAAAAGTTGCCCCGAAAAGAGGGCCACGTGGACACACTTAGTCCTCCATGAGACGCTGTCCCTCCGCGCAGGCCTCCTTTTCCGCCCTTTCCGAGCGCGTTCTAACGGTTGGAGGCCCGCCCTGGGGACGTGATTTCCCGGCCCCACTCTGAAAGAGGGGCAACAGTTGCCCCGAAAAGAGGGCCACACGGACACACCTAGTCTTCTTTGAGACGCTGTCCCTCCGTGCAGGACTACGTTTCTGCCCGTTCCGAGCGCATTTCACGTTCGGATGCAAGCCCAGAGGTTGTGATTTCCCGGCCCCACCCTGACATAGGGGCAAAAGTTGCCCCGAAAAGAGGGCCACGCGGACACACCTAGTCCTCTTTGAGACGCTGTCCCTACACACAGGGCTCCATTCCGGTCCTTACCGAGCGCGTTCCGACAGTCAAGGGCCGCTCAGAGGCTGCGATTTCACAGCCCCACCCTGACAGATGGGAAAGACTTGCCCCAAAAAGAGGGCGACACGGAGATACCTAGTTCTCTTTGAGACGCTGTCGCTCCACGCAGACCTCCGTTTCCGCCCGGTCCGAGCGCGTTCTGACGGTCGGAGGCCAGACCGGAGGCCACGATTTCCCGGGCCCACCGTGACAGAGGGGCAAAAGTTGCCCCGAATACAGGGCGACGCGGCCCAACCTAGTCCTCTTTGACACGCTGTCCGTCCGCGCAGGCCTCCGTTACCGCTAGTTCCGAGCACGTTTCGATGGTCGGAGGCCCGCCCAGAGGCCGCGATTTCCCAGCCCCACCATGACAGACTCCCAAAAGTTTTCCCAAAAAGAGGGTGACGCGGACACCTAGTCCTCTTTGAGATGCTTTCCCTCCACTTAGGCATCCATTTCCACACATTCCGAGCGCGTTCCAAAAGTCGGGGGCCCGCCCGGTGACCGCAATTTACTGGCCCCCAGCCGGACAGAAGGGCAAAAGTTGCCCCGAAAAGGAGCCATGCCGCGCACTTACTCCTCTTTGAGACGCTGTCCCTCCACGCAGGCCTCCGTTTCTGCCTGTTCTGAGTGCGTTCACACGGTCGGAGGCCCTCCCGGAGGCCGCGATTTCCCGCTACACCCTGACAGAGGGGAAAAAGTTGCCAGGAAAACAGGGCGATGCACGCACCTAGTCCTCTTGGAGATGCTGTCCCTCCGCGCGGGCCTCCATTTCTGCCCGTTCTGTGTGCTTTCTGACGCACAGAGGCCGCGATTTCCTGGCTCCACTCTGACAGAGGGGCAAAAGTTGCCCCGAAAAGAGGGCCACACGGACACACATAGTCCTCTTTGAGACGCTGTCCCTCCGCGCAGGCCTCCTTCTCTGCGCATACCGAGCACGTTACGACAGTCGGTGGCCCGCCCAAAGGCCGGAATTTCCTGGCCCCACCCTGAAAGAGAGGCAAAAGTTGCCCAGAAAACAGGTCGAAGCGCACATACTTAGTCCTCTTTGAGACGCTGTCCTTCGCGCAGGCCTCCTTTTCTGCCCGTTCCGAACGCGTTCCGATGGTCAGAGCACCGACCGGAGGCCGCGATTTCACGGCCCCACCCTGAAAAAGGCCCAAAAGTTTCCCCAAAAAGAGGGTGACGTGGGCACACCTAGTCCCCTTTGAGACGCTGCCCCTCCGCGCAGAAATCCGTTTCCGCCCATTCCGTGCGCGTTCCGACGGTCGGAGGCCCGCCCGGAGGTCATGATTTCCCGGCCCCACCCTGACAGAGGCCCAACAGATTCCCCAAAAAGAGGGTGACGCGGACACACCTAGTCCCCTTTGAGACGCTGTCCTTCCGCGCAGGCCTCCGTTTCCACCATTCCGTGCGCGTTACGACGGTCGGAGGCCCACCCGAAGGCCGGGATTTCCCGGCCCCACCCTGACAGAGAGGCAAAAGTTGCCCGGAAAACAGGGCGAAGCGCACTCACCTAGTCCTCTTGGAGACGCTGTCCCTCCGCGCCGGCCTCCGTTTCCGCCTGTTCCGAGCACGTTCCAACAGTCGGAGGACCGCCAGGAGGTCGCGATTTCCTGGCCCAACCTGACTGAGGGCCAATAGTTTCCCCGAAAAGTGGGGGATGTGCGCGCACCTAGTCCTCTTGGAGACGCTGTCCCTTTGCGGGGGTCTCCGTTTCCACTTGTTCTGAGCGCGTTCCGATGGTCAGAGTCCCGCCCGGCGTCCGCGATTTCCCGGTCCCACCCTGACAGATGGGCAAAAGTTGCCCCGAAAACAGGGTGACGCGCGATCACCTAGTCCTCTTGGAGGCGCTGTACCTCCGCGCAGGCCTCCGCTTCCGCCCGTTCCGAGCGCTTTCCGACGGTGGGAGGCCCGCCCGGAGGCCGAGCTTTCCCAGCCCCACGCTGACAGAGGGGCAAAAGTTGGCCCAAAAAAAGGGGGACACGCGCACCTAGTCCTCTTGGAGACGCTCACCCTCCGCGCAGGCCTCCGTTTCCACCCTTTCCGAGCGCGTTCCAACAGTCGGAGCACCGCCCGGAGGCCGCAATTTTCCAGCTTCACCCTTACAGAGGTCCAAACGTTGCCCCAAAAGAGGGCCACGTGGATACACCTAGTCCTCTTTGAGACGTTGTCCCTTGCACTGGCCTCCGCTTCAGCCCTTTCCGAGCATGTTCCGACAGTTGGAGGCCCGCCGGGAGGCCGCGATTTCCCCGACCAACCTGACTGAGGGCCAATAGTTTCCCCGAAAAGAGGGGGATGTGCGCGCACCTAGTCCTCTTGGAGACGATGTCCCTTTGCGGGGGCCTCCGTTTCCGCTTGTTCTGAGCACGTTCCAACGGTCAGAGTTCCGCCTGGCGTCCGCGATTTCCCGGCCCGATTCTGACAGAGGGGCAAAAGTTGCTCCGAAAAAAGGGCCACGGGGACACAGATAGTCCTCTTTGAGACGCTGTCCCTCCGCGCAGGTCTCCGTTTCTGTCTGTTCTGAGTGCGTTCTGATGGTCGAAGGCCCTCCCAGAGGCCACAATTTCCCAGCCCCACTCTGACAGAGGGGCAAAAGTTGCTCCTAAAAAAGGGCCACGCGGACACAGATAGTCCTCTTTGAGACGCTGTCCCTCCACGCAGGCTTCCATTTCTGCCAATACCGAGCGCGTTACGACGGTTGGCGGCCAGCCCGAAGGCCAGGATTTCCCGGCCCCACCGAAACAGAGAGGCAAAAGTTGCCCGGAAAACAGGGCGAAGCGAGCGTACCTAGTCCTCTCTGAGAAGCTGTCCTTCGCGCAGGCCTCCGTTTCTGTCTGTTCTGAGTGTGTTCCGATGGTCGAAGGCCCTCCCGGAGCCCCCGATTTCCCGTCCCCACTCTGACAGAGGGGCAAAAGTTGCCCCGAAAAGAGAGCCACGCGGACACACCTAATACTATTTAAGCATCTGTCCCTCGCGCAGGCCTCCGTTTCCGCCCGTTCAGAGTACATTCCGACGGTCGGGGCCCGCCCGGATCCGCGATTTCCCGGCCCCACCCTGACAGAGGGCCAAAAGTTGCCCCGAAAAGAGGGTGACGCGGACACACCTAGTCCTCTTTGAGATGCTGTCCCTCCGCGCAGGCCTCCATTTCCGCTTGTTCTGAGCACGTTCCGACGGTCGGACGTCCTCCCGGACACCACGATTTCCCGGCCCCACTCTGACAGAGGGGAAAAAGTTGCCCTGAGAAGAGGGTGACGCGGACACACCAAGTCCCCTTTGAAACGGTGTCCCTCCGCGCAGGAATCCGTTTCCACCCGTTCCGAGTGCGTTCCGATGGTCGGATGGCCACCCAGAGGCCCCGATTTCCCAGCTCCACCCTGACAGAGGGGAAAGAGTTGCCCCGAAAAGAGAGCCACGCGGACACACCTAATCCTCTTTGAGCATCTGTCCCTCGCGCACGCCTCCGTTTCCACCCATACAGAGCACGTTCCGACGATTGGAGGCCCACCCGGATCCGCGATTTCCCGGCCACACGCTGACAGACGGCCAAAAGTTGCCCCGAAAAGAGGGTGACGCGGACACACCTAGTCCTCTTTGAGACGCTGTCCCTCCGCGCAGGCCTCCATTTCCGCCCGTTCCGAGCCCGTTCCACGTTCGAATGCAAGCCCGGAGTCCGCGATTTCCCGGCCCCACCCTGACAGCGGGGCTAAAGCTGCTCCAAAAACAGGGCGACGTGCGCGCACCTTGTTTTCTTTGAGACGCTGTCGCTCCGCGCAGGCCTCCGTTCTGCCTGTTCCGAGCGTGTTCCTACAGTCGGAGGCCCACCCGGAGGCCCCGATTTCCCGGCCCAACTCTGACAGAGGGGCAAAAGTTGCCAAGAAAAGAGGGCCACGTGGACACACCTTGTCCACTTTGAGTTGCTGTCCCTCCGCGCAGGACTCCGTTTCGGCCCGTTCTATGCACGTTCCACGTTCGGATGCACGCCTGGACGCCGCGATTTCCGGGCCCAACCATGATAATGGGGTAAAAGTTGACCCAAATATAGGGAGACACGGAAAACCTAGTCCTCTTTGAGACGCTGTGCCTCATGCAGGCCTCAGTTTCCGCCCGTTCCGAGTGCGTTCCGACGGACGGAGGCCTGCCCGGAGGCCACGATTTCCCGGCCCCACGCTGACAGAGGGCCAAAAGTTGCCCTGAAAAGAGGGTGACGCGGACACACCTAGTCCCCTTTGAGACGCTGTCCCTCCACGCAGGTCTCCGTTTCCGCTTGTTCTGAGCACGTTCCGACGGTCGGACGTCTGCCCGGAGGCCACGATTTTCCGGCCCCACCCTGACAGAGGCCCAAAAGTTTCCCCAAAAAGAGGGTGACCCGGACACACCTAGTCCCCTTTGAGACGCTGTCCCTCCACACAGGCCTCCGTTTCTGCCCAAACGTTGCCCCAAAAGGGGGGTGATGCACGCGCACCTAGTTTTCTTTGAGACGCTGTCCTTCCATGCAGGCTTCCGTTTCTGCCCTTTCCGAGCGCGTTCCCACAGTCTGAGGCCTGCACGGAGGCCGGGATTTCCCGGCTCCACCCGGACAGAGCGGCAAAAGCTGCCTGCAAAACAGGGCGATGCACGCACCTAGTCCTCTTGGAGACACTTTCCCTCCACACGGGCTTCCGTTTCTGCCTGTTCTGATCGCTTTCGGACCGTCGGAGTCCCGCCCAGAGACTGCGATTTCCCGGCTCCACTCTGACAGAGGGGCAAAACTTGCCCGGAAAAGAGGGCCACCTGGACACACATAGTCCTCTTGGAGACGCAGTCCCTCGCGCAGGCCTCCGTTTCGCCCATTCCTAGCGCGTTCCGACGGTAGGAGGCCCGCCCAGAGGCCGCGATTTCCTGGCCCCACTCTGACAGAGGGGCAAAAGTTGCTCCGAAAAAAGGGCCACGCGGACACACATAGTCCTCTTTGAGACGCTGTCCTTCCGCGCAGTTCTACGTTTCTGTCTGTTCTGAGTGCGTTCCGACGGACGAAGGCCCTCCCGGAGGCCGCGATTTCCCGGCCCCACTCTGACAGAGGTACAAAAGTTGATCCGTAAACAGGGCCACGCGGACACACCTAGTCCTCTTTGAGACGCTTTCCCTCTGCACAGGCTTCCGTTTCTGCCCGTTCTGAGCGCGTTCCGACTGTCAGAGGCTTGCACGGAGGCAGCAATTTCCCGGCCCCATGCTTACAGTGGGGCAAACTTTGCCCGAAAACCCGGGGACCCGCACCCACATAGTCCTCTTGGAGATGCTGACCCTCCGCGCAGGCCTCCGTTTCCACCCGTTCCAAGCGTGTTCCGACAGTCGGAGGACCGCCCGGAGGCCGCGATTTCCCGGCCCCACCCTGACAGAGAGGCAAAAGTTAATCCAAAATGAGGGAGAAGCGTACACACCTAGTCCTCTTTGAGAGGCTGTCCCGCCGTGCAGGCCTCCGTTTCCGCGTGTTACGAGCGCGTTCCGACGGTTGGAGGCCCGCCCAAAGGCCGCGATTTCCCGGCCCCAAACTGACAGAGGGGCAAAAGTTGCCCCGAAAAGAGGGCCACGCGGACACACCTACTCCTCTTTGAGACGCTGTCCGTCCGCGCAGGCCTCCGTTTCCGCCAATTCCGAGCGTATTCTGACGGTCGGAGGTCCGCACGGGGGCCGCGATTTCCTGGCCCCACTCTGACAGAGGGGCAAAAGTTGCCCCAAAAAGAGGGCCACGCGGACACACCTAGTCCTCTTTGAGACGCTGTCCCTCCACCCAGGCCTCTGTTTCCGCCCATTCCGAGCGCGTTCTGACGGTCGGAGTCCCGCCCGGAGGCCGCGAGTTCCCGGCCCCACCCTGACAGACAGGCAAAAGTTGCCCCGAAAACAGGGCGTCGCTCGCGCACCAAGTCCTCTTTCAGACGCTGTCCCTCACACAGGCCCCCGTTTCCAACCTTTCTGAGAGCATTCCGACGGTCGGAGGCCCGCCCGGAGTCCGTGATTTCCCGGCCCAACCCTGACAGAGGGGCAAGACTTGCCCCAAAAAGAGGGCCACGCGGACATACCTAGTCTTCTTTTAGACTTTGTCCCTCGTGCAGGCCTCCACTTCCGCCCGTTCTGAGTGCGTTCCGACGGTCAGATGCCCGCCCAGAGGCCGCGATTTCCCTGCCCCACCCTTACAGAGGGGCAAACGTTGCCTCGAAATGAGGGCCACGTGGACACACCTAGTCCTCTTTGAGACGTTGTCCCTCGCGCACGCCTCCGCTTCCGCCCGTTCCGAGTGCTTCCCGACGGCCGGAGACCCGCCCGGAGGCCATGATTTCCTGGCCCCATGCTGACAGTGGGGCTAAAGTTGCTCCGAAAACAGCGGGATATGCGCACACCTAGGCCTCTTGGGGACGCAGTGCCTCTGCACAGGCCTCCGTTTCCACCCGTTCCTTGCGCGTTCCGAAGGTCGGAGGCCCGCCCGGAGGCCGCGATTTCCCGGCCCCACCCTGACAGAGGGCCAAGAGTTGCCCCGAAAAGAGGGTGACACGGACACACCTAGTCCTCTTTGAGACGCTGTCCCTCCGCGCAGGCCTCCGTTTCTGCCTGTACCGACCGTGATTCGATGGTCGGAAGCCCTCCCGAAGGCTGCGATTTCCCGGCCCCACCCTGACAGAGAGGCAAAAGTTGCCCCAAAAATAGGATGACGTGGAAGACCTAGTCTATTTTGAGACGCTGTCCCTCATGCAGGCCTCTGTTTCCGCCCGTTCCGAGCACGTTCCGATGGTCGGAGGCAGGCCGGAGGCCGCGAGTTCCCGGCCCCATCCTGACAGAGGGGCAAAAATTGCCCCGAAAGGGCGGAGACGCACGCGCACCTAGTTTTCTTTGAGATGCTGTCCCTCCGCGCAGGCCTCCATTTCCCCCCATTCAGAAGCGTTCCGAAGGTCGGAGGCCCGCGCAAAGACCGCAATTTCCCGGCTCCACCCTGACAAAGGGCAAAAGTTGCCCTGAAAACAGGGCGACGCGGACACACCAAATCCTCTTTGAGACGCTGTCCCGCCAAGCAGGCCTCCGTTTCCGCCCGTTCCGAGCGCATTCCGACAGTCGGAGGCCCGCCCAGAGGCCGCGATTTCCCAGCCCACCCTGACAGTGGGGCAAATGTTGCCCCAAAAACAGGGTGACGCGCGTCCACCTAGTCCTCCTGGAGACGCTGTCCCTCCACGCAGGCCTCCGCTTCCACCCATTTCGAGCGCGTTCCAACGGTCGGAGGACCGCCCAGAGGTCGCGATTTTCCGGCCCACCCTGACAGAGGGCCAAAAGTTGCCCCGAAAAGAGGGGGATGTGCGCGCACCTAGTCCTCTTGGAGACGCTGTCCCTCCACGGGGGCCTCCGTTTCCCCTTGTTGTGAGCGCGTTTTGACGGTCGGAGGTCCACCCGGAGGCCGCGATTTCCCGGACCCACTCTGACATTGGAGCAAAAGCTGCCCTTAAAAGAGGGTGACACGGACACACCCACTCCTCTTTGAGACGCTGTCCCTCCCCGCAGGCCGCCGTTTCCACCCATTCCGAGTGAATTCTGATGGTCGGAGGCCCGCCTGGAGACCGCGATTTCCCGGCCCACCCTCATGGATTGGCAAAAGTTGCCCCGAAAGGATGGCGACGCGCACGCCCCTAGTTTTCTTTGAGAAGCTGTCCCTCCGCGCAGGGCTCTGTTTCTGACCATTCCGAGTGCATTCTGAAAGTCGGAGGCCCGCCGATGGCCGGGATTTCCCGGCCCCACCCTGGCAGAGGAGCAAAAGTTACCCCGAAAAGAGGGCCACGCGGACACACATAGTCCTCTTGGAGACTCAGTCCCTCGCGCAGGCTTCCGTTTCTGCCCGTTCAGAGCACGTTCCGACGGCCGGAGGCCCGCCCGGATCCGCGATTTCCCGGCCCCACCCTGACAGAGGGCCAAAAGTTGCCCCGAAAAGAGGGTGACGCGGACACACCTAGTCCTCTTTGAGATGCTGTCCCTCCGCACAGGCTTCCGTTTCTGCCCATACCGAGCGCGTTACGACGGTCGGAGGCCAGCCCGAAGGCCAGGATTTGCCGGTCCCACCCTGACAAAGAGGCAAAAGTTGCCGGGAAAACAGGGCAAAGCGCGCGCACCAGGTACTCTTTGAGAAGCTGTCCTTCGCGCAGGACTCCGTATCCGCCCGTTCCAAGCTCATTCCGACGGTCGGAGGCCGGCCCGGAGGCCGTGATTTCCCCGCCCTACCTTGACAGAGGGCCAAAAGTTGTCCCGAAAAGAGGGCCACGCGGACACACCTAGTCCTCTTTGAGACGCTGTCCTTCCACGCAGGCCTCCGTTTCTGCCCGTTCCGAACGCATTCCGACAATCGGAGACCTGCCCGGAGGCCACGCCTTCCCAGCTCCACCCTGACAGAGGGGCAAAAGTGGCCCGGAAACCAGGGCGATGCACGCACCTAGGCCTCTTGGAGACGCAGTGTCTCCGCGCAGGCCTCCGTTTCCACCCGTTCCTTGCGCGTTCCGAAGGTCGGAGGCCCCCCGGAGGCTGCGATTTCCCGGCCCCACCCTGACAGAGGGCCAAGAGTTGCCCCGAGAAGAGAGCCACGCGGACACACCTAATCCTCTTTGAGCATCTGTCCCTCGCGCAGGCCTCCATTTCCGCCCATTCAGAGCACTTTCCGACGGTCGGAGGCCCGCCCGGATCGGCGATTTCCCGGACCCACCCTGACAGAGGGCCAAAAGATGCACCGAAAAGAGGGTGACGTGGACACACCTAATCCTCTTTGAGACGCTGTCCCTCTGCAGGCTTCCGTTTCTGCCCATACCGAGCGCGATACGATGGTCGGAGTCCCACCCAAAGGCCAGGATTTCCCGGCCCGACCCTGACAGAGAGGCAAAAGATGCCCGGAAAACAGGGCGAAGCGCGCGCACCTGGTTCTCTTGGAGACGCAATCCCTCCGCGCTGGCCTCCGTTTCTGCCCGTTATGAGTGCTTTCTGACGGACGGAGTCCCGCCCAGAGGCCGTGATTTCCCGGCTCCACTCTGACAGAGGGGCAAAAGTTGCCCCGAAAAGAGGGCCACGCGAACACAACCAGTCCTCTTTGAGACGCTGTCCTTCCACGCAGGCCTCCGTTTCTACCCGTTCTGAACGCGTTCCGACAGTCGGAGACTCGCCCGGAGGCCGCGCCTTCCCAGCTCCACCCTGAAAGAGGGGCAAAAGTGGCCCAGAAAACAGGGCGATGCACGCACCTACTCCCCTTTGAGACGCTGTCCCTCCGTGCAGGACTCTGTGCCCGCCGTTCTGAGTGCGTTCCGACGGTCGGAGGACCGCCCAGAGGCCACGATTCCCCGGCTCCACCCTGACAGAGGGGCAAGAGTTGCCCCGAAAAGAGAGCCACGCGGACACCCCTAATCCTCTTTGAGCATCTGTCCCTCGCGCAGGCCTCCGTTTCCGCCCATTCAGAACACGTTCCAATGGTCGGAGGCCCTCCCGGAGGCCGCGATTTCCTGGCCCCACCCTGACAGAGGGCCAAAAGTTCCCCCGAAAAGAGGGTGACGCGGACACACCTAGTCCCCTTTGAGACGCTGTCCCTCCACGCAGGTCTCCGTTTCTGCTTGTTCTGAGCACGTTCCGACGGTCGGACGTCTGCCCAGAGGCCACGATTTTCCGGCCCCACCCTCACAGAGGCCCAAAAGTTTCCCCAAAAAGAGGGTGACCCGGACACACCTAGTCCCCTTTGAGACGCTGTCCCTCCACGCAGGTCTCCGTTTCTGCCTGTTCTGAGTGCGTTCTGACGGTCGGAGGCCCTCCCGGAGGCCGCGATTTCCTGGCCCCACCCTGACAGAGGGCCAAAAGTTGCCCTGAAAAGAGGGTGACGCGGACACACCTAGTCCCCTTTGAGACGCTGTCCCTCCACGCAGGTCTCCGTTTCCGCTTGTTCTGAGCACGTTCCGATGGTCGGACGTCTGCCCGGAGGCCACGATTTTCCGGCCCCACCCTGACAGGGGCCCAAAAGTTTCCCCAAAAAGAGGGTGACCCGGACACACCTAGTCCCCTTTGAGACGCTGTCCCTCCACGCAGGTCTCTGTTTCTGCCTGTTCCGAGTGCGTTCTGACGGTCGGAGGCCCTCCCGGAGGCCGCGATTTCCCATCCCCACTCTGACAGTGGGGCAAAAGTTGCTCCGAAAACAGGGCCATGCGGACAGACATAGTCCTCTTTGAGACGCTGTCCCTCGGCGCAGGCCTCCGTTTCTGCCCATACCAAGCGCGTTACGACAGTCGGAGGCCAGCCGGAAGGCCAGGATTTCCCGGCCCCACTCTGACAGAGGGGCAAAAATTTTCCCAATAAGAGGGCCACGCGGACACACATAGTCCTCTTTGAGACGCTGTCCCTCCGCGCAGGACTCCGCTTCCTCTCATTCCGAGCGTGTTCCGATGGTCGGAGGACCGCCCAGAGGCCGTGATTTCCCAGCTCCACCCTGACAGAGGGCCAGAAGTTGCCCTGAAAAGAGGGTGACGCGGACAGACCTAGTCCCCTTTGAGACGCTGTCCCTCCACACAGGAATCCGTGTCCACCGTTCCGAGTGTGTTCCCACGGTCGGAGGCCCGCCCAGAGGCCGCGATTTCCCGTCTCCACCCTGACAGAGGGGCAAAAGTTGCCCAAAAAGAGGGCCACGCTGACACACCTAGTACTCTTGGAGACGCTGTCCCTGCGCAGGCCTCCATTTCCGCCCGTTCTGAGCACGTTCCGATGGTCGGAGGCCAGCCCGGAGGCCGCGATTTCCCGGCCCCACCCTGACAGTGGGGCTAACGTTGACCAGCAAACAAGGGAAAGCGCGCGCACCTAGTCCTCTTGGAGAACCTGCGCTCCTCACAGGCCTCCGTTTTCGCTTGTTCTGAGCGTGTTCCAACAGTCAGAGGCCCGCCCGGAGGCCCTGATTTCCCGGCCCCAGTCTGACAGAGGGGCAAAGGTTGCCCCAAAAGCAGGGAGACACACGCACCTAGTCCTCATGGAGATGCTCTCCCTCCGCTCAGGCCTCCATTTCCACCTGTTTCGAGCGTGTTCCGACGGTCGGAGGACCGCCCGGAGTCCGCGATTTCCCGGCATCCCTCTGACAGAGGGCCAGAAGTTGCCCCGAAAAGTGGGTGATTCGGACACACCTAGTCCCCTTTGAGACGCTGTCCCTCCGTGCCGGAATCCATGTCCGCCGTTCCAAGAGCGTTCCGACGGTCGGAGGCCCGCCCAGAGGACGCAATTTCCTGGCTCCACCCTGACAGAGGGGCAAAAGTTGCCCAAAAAGAGGGCCACGCTGACACACCCAGTCCTCTTTGAGACGCTGTCCCTCGCGCAGGCCTCCATTTCCGCCCGTTCCGAGCACGTTCCGACGGTCGGAGGCCCGCCCGCAGGCCGCAATTTCCTGGCTCCACCCTGACAGAGGGGCAAAAGAAGCTCCGAAAAGAGGGCCATGTGAACACTCCCAGTCCCCTTTGAGACGCTGTCCTTCCGCGCAGGCTTCCGTTCTGCCAATACCGAGCACGTTACAACGGTCGAAGGCCAGCCCGAAGGCCAGGATTTCCCGGCCCCACCCTGACAGAGAGGCAAAAGTTGCCCAGAAAACAGGGCGAACCGCGCGGACCTAGTCCTGTTTGAGAAGCTGTCCTTTGCGCAGGCCACCGTTTCCGCACGTTACAAGCGCATTCCGACGGTCGGAGGCCCGGCGGAGGCCGCGATTTCCCGGCCCCACCCTGAGAGAGGCCCAAAAGTTGCCCCGAAAAGAGGGCTACACGGACACACCTAGCCCTCTTTGAGACGCTGTCCCTCCGCGCAGGCCTCGGTTTCCGCCCATTCCGAGCGCCTTCCGACAGTCGGAGACCCGCCTGGAGGCCGCGACTTCCTGGCTCCACCCTGACAGAGGGGCAAAAGTTGCCAGGAAAACAGGGCGAGGCACGCAACTAGTCCTCTTGGAGACGCTGTCCCTCCGCGCGGGCCTCCGTTTCTGCCCGTTCTGAGCGCTTTCTGACGGTCGTAGTCCCGCCCAGAGGCCAAGATTTCCCGGCTCCACTCTGACAGAGGGGCAAAAGTTGCCCCGAAAAGAGGGCCACAAGGACACACATAGTCCTCTTTGAGACGCTTTCCCTCCGCGCAGGCCTCCGTTTCTGTCCATACCGAGCACGTTACGACAGTCGGAGGCCCGCCCGAAGGCTGGGATTTCCCGGCCCAACCCTGACAGAGAGGCAAAAGTTGCCCGGAAAACAGGGCGAAGCGCGCGCACCTAGTCCTCTTTGAGACACTGTCCTTCGCGCAGGACTCCGTTTCTGCCCGTTCCGAGCGCCTTCCAACAGTCGGAGACCCGCCCAGAGGCCGCGACTTCCTGGCTCCACCATGACAGAGGGGCAAAAGTGGCCAGGAAAACAGGGCGATGCACGCAACTAGTCCCCTTTGAGACGCTGTCCCTACGTGCAGAAATCCGTTTCCGCCCATTCCGTGCGCCTTCCGACGGTCGGAGTCCCGCCCAGAGGCCATGATTTCCCGGCCCCACCCTGAGAGAAGCCCAAAAGTATCCCCAAAAAGAGGGTGATGCGGACACACCTATTCCCCTTTGAGACACTTTCCCTCCGAGCAAGCCTATGTTTCTGCCCGTTCCGAGCACGTTCAAATGGTCGGAGGACCGCCCGGAGGCCGCGATTTCCCGGCCCCACCCTGACAGAGGCCCAAAAGTTTCCCCAAGAAGAGGGTGACGCGGACACACCTAGTCCCCTTTGAGATGCTGTCCCTCCGCGGAGAAATCCGTTTCCGCCCATTCCGTGCGCGTTCCGACAGTCGGAGGCCAGCCCAGAGGCCGCGATTTCCCGGCCTCACCCTGACAGAGGTCCAAAAGTTGCCCCGAAAAGAGGGCCACGCGGACACACATAGTACCCTTTGAGATCCTATCCCACCGCGCAGGCCTCTGTTTCTGCCCATTCCGAGCACGATCCGTCGGTCGGAGGCCCGCCCGGAGGCCGCGATCTCCCGGCCCCACTCTGACAGAGGGCAAAAGTTGTCCTGAAAAGAGGGCGACGCGGACACACCTAGTCCTCTTTCAGACGCTATCCATCCGCGCAGGACTCTGTTTCTGTCCGTTCCGAGCGTGTTCCACGTTCGAATGCACACCCGGAGGCCACGATTTCCGGCCCCCACCATGACAGAGGGACAAAAGTTGCCCCAAAAATGGGGCGATGCGGACACACCTAGCCCTCTTTGAGACGCTGTCCCTCCGCGCAGGCCTCCCTTTCCGCCCATTCTGAGTGTGTTCCGACAGTCGGAGGCCCCCCCAAAGGCGGCAAATTCCCGGCTCCGACCTGACAGAGGGGCAAAGGTAGCCCCGAATACTGGGAGATGCGCACGTACCCAGTCCTTTTGAGATGCTGTGCCTCCGCGCAGGCCTCCGTGTCTGCCCATTCCGAGTGCGTTCCGATGATTGGAGGCCTGCCCGGAGGCAGTGATTTCCCGGCCCCACCCTGACAGAGGGGCGAAAGATGCCCCGAAAAGAGGGTGACATGGACACACCTAGTCCTCTTTGAGATGCTGTCCTTCCTTGCAGGCCTCCGTTTCCGCCCGTTCCGAGTGCATTCCGACGGTCGGAGTCCCGCCCAGAGGGCGCGATTTCCCGCCCCACCCGGACACCGGGGCAAAAGTTGCCCTGAAAAGAGGGCGACGCAGACACACCTAGTCCTATTTCAGACTCTGTCCCTTGTGCAGGCCTCCTTTTCCACCCGTTTCAAGTGCGTTCCGACGGTCAGAGGCATGCCCGGAGGCCAGGATATCCCCGCTCCACCCTGACATGGGGGCAAAAGTTGCCCCGAAAACAGGGCGACGCACACACCTGGTCCTCTTTGAGGCGCTGTCCCTCCGTGCAGGCCTCCGTTTATGCCCGTTCCGAGCGCGTTCCGATGGTCAGAGGCATGCCCGGAGACCAGGATATCCCGGCTCCACCCTGACAGAGGGGCAAAAGTTGCCCCGAAAACAGGGCGACGCGTGTGCACCTAGTCCTCTTTGAGACGCTGTCCCTCCACGCAGGCCTCGATTTCCGCCCGTTCCGAGCGCGTTCCGACGGTCGGAGTCCCGCCAGCGACCGCGATTTCCCGGCGCCACCCTGACAGAGGGGCAACAGTTGCCCCGAAATGAGGGTGACGTGGACACACCTAGTACTCTTTGAGATGCTGTCCCTCCGCGCAGACCTCCGTTTCAGCCCTTACCGAGCGCGTTCTGACAGTCGGAGGCCCGCCCAGAGGCCACGATTTCCCGGCCCCACCCTGACAGAGGGGCAAAAGTTGCCCCGAAAACAGGGTGACGCACTCGCCTAGTCCTCTTTGAGACGCTGTCCCTCCGCGCAGGCCACGTTTACGCCCGTTCCGAGAGCGTTCCGACGGTCGGATGCCCGCCCGGAGGCCGCGAATTCCTGGCCCCACCCTGACAGAGGGGCAAAAGTTGCCCCGAAAAGAGGACGACACGGACACACCTAGTCCTCTTGGAGATGCTGTCCCTCCGCGCAGGCCTCCATTTCCGCCGGTTCTGAGCGCGTTCCGATGGTCCGAGGCCCGCCTGGAGCACGCGATTTCCTGGCCCCACCCTGAGAGAGGGGCAAAAGTTGCCCTGAAAACAGGGTGACGCGCGCACCTAGTCCTCTTGGAGATGCTGTCCATCCGCGCAGGCCTCCATTTCCGCCCGTTCCGAGCACGTTCCGACGGTCGGAGGCCCGCCCAGAGGCCGCGATTTCCTGGCCCCACCCTGAAAGAGGGGCAAAAGTTGCCCCGAAAACAGGGTGACGCGCGCACCTAGTCCTCTTTGAGACGCTGTCCCTCCACGCAGGCTTCCGTTTCCGCTCGTTCCGAGCGCGTTCCGATGTTCGGATGCCCACCCAGAGGCCGCGATTTACCGGCTGCCACCCTGACAGAGGGGCAAAAGTTGCCCCGAAAAAAGGGCCACGCGGACACACCTAGTCCTCTTGGAGACACTGTCCCTCCGCGCGGCCCTCCGTTTTGCCCTCTCCAAGCACCTTGCCCCGAAAAGAGGGCGCTGCGCAGTGTCCACTCCTCTAAGAGACGCTATTCCTCCTCGCAGCCCTCCATTCC
>NW_025335619.1:75136-106055 GCF_004798865.1 Varanus komodoensis | reverse complement strand
AGGGTCCACACGCGGCGGCGGGACGGGTCCCGGTCCGAGGGGCGGCACCGAGACCTGGGGAAAGAATGCAGTCTGAACCCTTGGAGAGCCAGTGTTGGTAGGCACCAGCCTCCCCCAGCCATATGAACAACTTTCAGAAGCGGCCTATTGAAAGTGTCTGTTGTGAATGATGGCTCACTATGTAAAGAACCCACAAGTTCGCAAGCAATAAAACTGAAGTATTTTATTGCTACTTATCTACAAGATTTACAACACTACAGATAAGCTCTACTGTTGAGGTCTTTACAATGCAGATGCTAACTCCTTAGTGAATTCTCTCAGGGAGCCCAGCTATCTGGGACCAGTTGTCTTGGTCCCACCTTTCCCCTCTGAGGCGAACAAAGCTTCCTTTTGCTCCAATCTGAGCAAAGAACCTCGAAGAGTCCTGCGGGAAAGGTCTACTCCGCCTCCTGTGTCTCCTGTGTCATGCTCAGGAGGTTGTGTCAGGAGGAAGGGGGGCAGTCTGCTCAGGCCCTCTATGAGCAGAACTCCCGTAGTGTCTTTTCCCTCGGAGCTCCCTTGGTAGGCTCGGCTGTTTGCTCAATGGGTAAAGGGTCAGGATGAGGTACGGCTATCTGTTCAGCCATTCCCAAGCTAGGTTGTCGGAGGGACATTTGGCTACAGAGTCTCAAGCATAAATCCTTCTCGTGAGGTGCTGCCTCTTTCGGGGCGTCAGGCATGACAGTGTCGGCATCCTCCTCCGGAGATGAACTTCCGCACTTCTGCTGTAGGATCTGCAAGAAGAAGGGATCCCCTCAGGTTTCTCTGTCCCAGCTGCAGTTTGCCCCATGCGGCAGGATCAGATCAGGAATCCCACCTTAAGTTTAACACTTTTCTTACCCTTTTAGGCTTTAGCAGCCGTATTATGGCAGAACTTTTGCTCATTCATTCATTTATTTATTTAGCAGACTTATATGCCGCCCCATTCGCCGAAGCCTCGGGGTGGCTTACAAATAAATAAATATCATTAATACTATAAAATATAGCTGGAGACATCCTGGCCAAGGTTGTTAAAATCAATAAATAAAATCAACAATTAAAATGACGTTTAAATAAAAAGGTCTTGACCTGGCGCCAAAAAGCATTTTTGGCATTTCATTTTTCCCTGGGAGTAACAATACCTCATGTTTGGAGTGAGCCAACCCTCAAAACAGACGGCCCTATTGCCTACGAGTAGAAAAATGCACTTTTTCCAATTAAATTTATTCTTTTCTTTTTGGTGATGTTTATGATTTGCCGAGATTAAAAGGCCTTTCTAAGGGGTCCAGATAAGTTTGGGTCTCTGCTGGATGTGATATTTTAAGCAATAGAAGATCTGTCCTAAATTTTCAGGATTGTCCCAGCAGTGCTAGATGTGGTGGGAAACAGGCATGGTGCCTCCTGTGCCTGCTCTCCAGACCCTGTTCTTGCTCCGTTTTAAGACAATGGCTAAAGGTGGACTGTATGAATTCCACCACAGGGCAGCTTTTCTCTCCATGCCACCTCCTATTCCATCCCAGGGGTGTTGAATCTCTTTCGTTCTGATATCCAGCCAGAATCTGGCATCTTGTTAAGCCCATTATTCCATGTCATGCACTCTGGGATGATCGAGAAGAGATCCTGGCCTTCCTCTTTGTGACAGCCTTTGAGGTACTTGTAGAGTGCTATCACATCTCCCCTCAGTCTTCCTTTCCTGAAGCTGACCATGCCTAGTTCTCTGAATCTTTCCTTACAGAGATTTGTTTCCAGTCTCTGAATTATCCTTGTTGCCCTGCTCTGTATCCTTTCTGGCATTTATTTATTTATTTGGGCTATTTTTAGCCCATCCTATACCAGGATGGCTTACAATGTGGTTTTAACCTGGTGCCGAAAAGCATATAAAGTTGGCACCAGGTGAACCTCTCTGGGGAGTGCATTCCACAGCCGGGGCGCCACCACAGACAAGGCCGTCCTCCAGGTGTTCACTCTCTTAACCTCCTTCAAAGAGGGCTCCCGGAGGGCCTCTGCTGTAGATCTTAGGGGGCAGGAGGGCCTGGAGACCGGTGTAGGGAATAGGGAAAAAGGCATTCCTTCAGGTATCCTGCACCTTTTTAAAGCTGTGGTGCCCTGAACTGGGCACAATACTCCAGATGAGGCCTAACCAGTGCTGAGTAGAGAGGAACTAGTATTTCAAATTATTTAAAGGAGAAATAGTAGCTGGCTCTTGGCCTGAGGAAGTGACAGGTGAATGGGAAGGCATAGCAGCGAAACATGGAGATTAGTTGACTTGAGATTCACTCCACCTGTTGAATTTAGCTGATGCATCGGGTGAGAACTTTGGTTTGGAGAAAAACCAACCCAAATCCATGACATTCTTCTTATTGCTAAGGGTTTTTAAAAAAAAATCAAATTAAACTCAGCAGAAAGCTAACCCCAGCTAATTCTCTCCCACTTCTTTCTTTTCCTTCTTTCGGGGAGGAACGCCTCACACCGGTCTCCAGGCACAAATCTCCGATTCAGCCCCTTATCCTGTTTGAGTACCTTGGATGCTGAGAGGACGGCTGGGGATGGAAATGGAGGAGCAAAAGCCTCATAGGCCCCAAGCTCGTGAAGGGATTGGATGGGACAACGAGTCTCATCCAAAGAGGCTGCGTCCAGGAATTCCTGCAAAAGAAGCTGGTGCAGCCAGTGAAAGAGGAGGTGGGAGAAGGGCTCCTTCAGCGCTGGGAAGTCCAATGGCAGGAATTCCTGAAGGAGGTCGAGTCCCCTCACACTGGCGGCAGGGCGCTTCCATTGACAGAGGAGCCGACCCCATGGGATGACGCACAGGCCTTCCTGGCTGCCTTCGAGCAAGTGGCCCATGCCTGCCGGTGGCCCAAGCAAGGGTGGGTGGCCCAGCTCCGGCCAGCCCACAGGGGAGACGCCAAGGAAGCCTTCAGCAGGCTCAAGAACCCGGACAGAGAGGATTATGGGAAAGTGAAGGCGGCCATTTTGTGAGGGGACTCTTTCAACCGTGAGAAGAGGCGCCAGCAGTTCCGGCACTTCAGCTACCAGCAGGCCAAGGGGCCCAGGGGAGCTTACAGCCGGCTGCAGGAGCTTTGTCACCAGTGGTTGAAGGCCGAGCGACACTCCAAGGAGCGGATCCTGGAAATGCTGATCCTGGAGCAGTTCCTGGCTGTCCTGCCCCCGGAGAGCCAGAGCTGGGTCAGGGAATGAGACCCAGAAACCTGCTCCCTGGCTGTGGCCCTGGCCGAGGATTTCCTACGACTGCAGCGAGAGGCAGAGAAGCAGAAAATGCAGGTGCACAAAACCATCTCATCTGTAAGAACGTTCAACATCATTTTAATTGTTAAAATATATGATCTGGCCAGGGCAACTTCTTCTTCCTTCTCTTTTCTCCTCCTATATTATTTATTTACTTATTTTATACTGATAATTTTAATTTTATATTATTATGTTTGTAACTCAGTGTATTTTTTGTATTTTTGTATTTAATGGTAATTTATTATGTTCTATTGTATTTCAATGTATTTTATTGTGTTGTAAGCCGCCCCGAGGCTTCGGCAAGGGGCGGCATAGAAATGTTATAATAATAATAATAATAATAATAATAATAATAATAGGCTTGTTGTAGCCACCAATAAAAACATACAAAGTGTACAATATCCATTTCTGCACACCACGTATGATTTCTACATGCCTCTATCCTGTCTCGATGGAAATGTCCTCCCAGCTGCTGTGAGGAGGGCAGACTCCATGCTGGGCATAATTTGGAACAAAGCAGAAAACAGAACTGCCAAGATCTTACTTTCCATAAGCAAATCTTTGGTGCGACTGCACATGGAATATCGTTTTCAGTTCTGGTTACCTTACAGAACAGTAGGGCATTATTCATTTGGAAAATGTGCATAGATCAGGGGCTGGAACAGCTCCACTTGAGGAACAACTGCAAAAACTAGGACTGTTTAGCTTAGAAGAAGGGAAGGAAAGGGAGACAGGATAGAGGCGCTTAAAATAATGCCTGGTGTGGCATTATTTTCTCCCCCTGCCATAACACTCTAATCGGGGCTCATCTCAGAAAGCTGATGGGTGGGAGGGCAGATAAAAGGAAGGACCTCTTCACACATCATATAGAATTTGGAATTTGTTGCCGCAGGAAGTGCTGATGGCCGCCAGTCTGGGTGGCTTTGAAAAGGGACTGGAGAGATTCCTGAGGGAGGAAGTTGCCAGTGGCTACCAGCCTTGCTGGCCATGTGCTCCCTCATTCAGCAGAGGTGGCCTGTGGGCACAGGCCCATTGCTGAGGAGCTGGGCAGGAGGGGGTCTTGCACCCCTTCTGCTGGAGGGCTCCTGGGGGCAGCTGGTTTGCCACCAAGTGGACGGAGTCAGTGCTGGGCTGGATGGGCCAGCGGTCTGAGCCAGCAAGGCTTTTCTTCTCTTTTTATTTCTCCCATTCTCACCATTTCTCTAAGCTGAAGGCATCCTCACCTGTCTTGGGGTTGACTCAGCTCCCTGCCTCTCCTGATTTATGTTTTACTTATGTAACACAGAAACAGAGTGAGTCAGAAGGGTCCTCCTGGGCCATCTAGTCTGACCCCTGGCACCAGCCAGCTCCACTCACGACATGCCCACCGTGTGCATGTCCAGCCTGTCCTTGAACACCCTCACGGATGGGGCCTCAACCACCTCCCAGGGAAGCCCGTTCCACACCCTGGGGGTCCTGACTGTACATATTTATTTCATTGAGAAGTGGGCATGCTGCCATGGAAAGTGCTGTCCTCAGCATCATCTTTATTGGAATTCAAAAGAATAAGTTTGGAGTGCAGAACCCATCTTGGAGCTCAATTCTTAAGCAAGTAGCCTCTGGTTTTAGCATGGCCGTTCCCACCCTGGCCACCCCTGTGACCTGGAGAAGGCTTGTGTTAGTAAGCCCCGAGCTTTCTGCTGCAGCTCTGGATAAACCTTTTCCTGCTCTCTCAGGTAAAAGTGCCCTTTGAGGAGGTGGTTTTGAGCTTCGGCCAGCCAGAAAGAGTCCCACCTGAGCCTGGCCTCCAGCAGCTGCGGAAGGAAGCCAAGGAGGAAGGAGCAACGGGGACACCGTCTTGATGGGTAACCCTCTTATGGAGCTCAAATCCACCTGGGGAGATGCTTGTCTGAAAAGTAGGATAAAAATACAGAAAATCAGTCAGTCCCCCTTTCCCAGTCTGGGGCTCTCCAGATGTACTGGATGATGACGATGATGAAAGCCAGTGTGGTGTGGTGGTTAAGACTGTGGGACTGGGATTCAGATGATCTGGATTCTAGTCCTCACTCAGCCATGGAGCCAAATGGGTGACTTTGGGCCAGTCACAGACTCTCAGCCCAACCTACCTCACAGGGTTGTTGTTGTGGGGATAAAATTGCAAGCAGGAAGAGAATGCTGTAAGCCACTTTGTGTTCATTAGAAAAAAGTGGGATAAAAATCTAATAATAAACAAATAAAAGCTCCTTCATTCCTGGACAGCACTCTACTGGCTGGACTGGGGAAGGGTGAAATAAATAATGCCCAACATTGTCATCTTTTCAGTGTCAGGTTAAATATGCCCTCTATTCCAAGGGTTTCAATGGCATATGATGTGTTATGTCTGCTTTTAGATCTGGTTTTTAATGGAAACATTTTAGATGCTTCACTGTTCTATATTTTTGTATACTGGGGTTTAGAGCTGTTTAAATGGGCTCACGGGGATTTTATACTGTGCTTTATTATATTTGCATTTCTGTTGTATCTTTGGCATTTGATTAATGGTTGTGAACCTCCCAGAGAGCTTCAGCTATTGGGCAGCATGGAAATGAAATGAATGAATACTTAAGAGAAATGTAGAGTTAGGCGGAATCTTGGAGGTCATCTAGTCTGTCCTTGTGTCAGGTGGATGAAGAGAAAGCATTCCAAACAATCATAGCCACAGCAATTGCAAATCACCATTCCTATAGGATGTTGCATACACAGCAGTTCACAAACAAACAAAACCAATTATGGGTGAGGCAGCATGGAGTAGTGGTTAGAATGCTGGCCTGGAATTACAAAAAATCAGGTTTTAGTGCCCACTTGGCCATGAAGGTTACTGGGGAACTTTGAACCAGTCATGGACACTGAGCCTAACCCACCTCACAGGGTTGTTGTGAGGATAAAACATTGAGAAAAAGAGCCTTGGGCTCCTCAGAGGAAAGCCAGACTATACATATAACAAATAAAATAACACTAATTCATTAAAATACAACTGGAACTCCATTATTGCTTATTTAAACTATCTCAACATTTTAGTATGCGCAATACATATTGGTAGGTCAGTTAAGAACATCCAGTAGGAATTACAGTATTTACCCACATTTAATTATTCAGTCAGTAGTTCTTTTTAAGAGCTCTACAATGACATATTCCCTCTCGCATTCTTCCCCTCCCAGAGGGCTGCTGGAGAAAGATTCTTGTCAGATTTCTGAAATGTAGGATTTTGAAATTTGACAAATGACATGAAGACTGCAAATTCCCCTCCCCAGTAGTTGTTGTTGTATTTTAAATCATGGTCCTTAATAAATATGTTTTAAATGTTTGTAATAACTTACGCCATACTGAGCTAGCAAAAGCTTGCTTTCATTCAGCAATGCTTTCAGGCCATCAAAGGAGGACACATTGCCCCCATGATCCCTTTAAAACCCCCAGAGCAAAAGCTCTTCCCACTCCATTCTCCCAATGGGGGGAGCAAGCACCAATTTTGAATGGGTTTTAGAAATAAAATAACTCCAAGGTCCACATCACTAGAGCCCTCTTTATACGCACACCAAGTTTCAGGGTCTGACTTTCACACTTTTGGCACAGTGATACTGATCGACAGATAGAAACAGACATTGTTCTTGATCATTACTGAAAATTATTTTCCTCTGTAGCAAAAATGAAGCATTTGCTTCCCTCTCCTTCAGGAACTAAAGGGTGGCCAAAGCTCAGTGAAGGGGAGAAATAGATGCCACATGATTCAGAGGGGTTGCCGCCACATGGGACGCCCATTTGGAGAGCAGGGGAGAGCACCCCCCCCCCCAGTTTTGTGAGCACCAGAATAGTGTGGGGAGTCATCCAGAGATCATCATGGGGCAAGCTGTTGATATTCTAGTTCCATTTGGGGGGCCCTTCCAGGATTTGAAGGAGGAAAGCTTTCAGAAGAGAGTCCACACTGGTAAGGGACAAACCCTTTGCAGTGCATTTTGGAAAAGATCCGGGCAGAGTCCAAACCTCCGTAAACATGAAAGCATCCACTCAGAAGAAAAGCCCTTTAAGTGCTCAGACGGTGGGAAAAGATTTGGCCAGAAAATCCACCTCATTGGGCATCATAAGCGATGTGAAAGCAAGAGGCCTCACAACCTGTGGGAAAAGGTTCTCTCGCAGCTCTTAATATTCATCAGAGAATCCATACCAGGGAGGGGCGCTGCGAGTGCTTGCGCTGCAGGAAAAGCTTCAGTCAGAAGGCTCACCTTACCACACACCGTAGAATCCACAGGGGGGAAAAGCCACATGAGTGCAGAGTGTGTGGGAAAAGATTCTCTCACAACGCCTGCCTTAATAGACGTCAGAGAATTCACTCGGCAGCACATTAGCTGTACGGGTGGATGGACTGCCTTCAGAGGGTGGAGAGAACAACGGAGCATCTAGTGGGAGAACAGTATTGAGAAATTATTTACTTGGAAGAAGCTTCCATCAGAAATGTCATGTTTTTAGACATTGGAGAATGCCAGAGCATTCAATTACTAACACAATAAAGAATGTTTCTCCATTCCTTCCGTGACTATTGTTGCTTTTTTCAGAATCATTGCACATACACGCAGACACAGTTTGCTAGCAAACATTTCTTACTTTCTGTAAACAGAAGTGCCACCGATGATCTGAGCAATAAAGCTGATGCAAAGGTGGGCACAAGCAACATTTCATATATTCGCTCCGTAATGGATGAGCCAAACACCAGCCTGGTTTGGACATCACACAAAATCAGAGTTTAGAGCAAGGACGGGCAACTCTCTAAACGATTTAGTCTGCAGCTCCCTAGCCATCATGGCTCCCAGTGGCTTGGCATGTCATCTAGACCCAACAAACTGTGGTTACTCTTAACTATGGCTTTTTTGAAATAGACTTCAAACCATGGTTTAGGAAGCTGACTTGTGTCAAAGAAACCATAGTTAAGATTAACCATAGTTCATAATGTAGACAGCATACTAAACAGGGGTTAATTGAAACCAAAAGCACAGGAGATCTTTCTCTTTCTTGTGGCTACACCAGGGAAACAGAAAGGGTTGGGGGGCTGCTTAATTTCTTCTTTTCATGCTAAACTATTTGGGTAGGAGTATGGCTGCATGTTATGTACACATTCATACATTTTATAGGTACATGCAAAAGCTGGAAAAGCTGCAGCTAATAGCTGGCAAATGGATTAGGAGTGTGAATTCCCCCCCTCTATGAGTCTTTATTATTATTATTATTATTATTATTATTATTATTATTATTATTATAACATTTCTATGCCGCCCCTTGCCGAAACCTCGGGGCGGCTTACAACACAATAAAATACATTGAAATACAATAGAACATAATAAATTACCATTAAATACAAAAATACAAAAAATACACTGAGTTACAAATATAAAATTAAAATTATCAGTATAAAATAAGTAAAAAAAAAGTCTTGGGGCCTTGTAAGCTTGTACTAAGAAGCAACGTAATGGAGCTCCATAAATTCAAAACTTTTTTCCCTTCCCTCATAACCCAGTTAAAATCAATGGACAGTAAATTCAAGACGGATCTATTCTTCATACAGCAGAGAGTTATTTTCCTTATAATTGGACACTGCGACAAAATGTTGCAGTGTGGCGTCTTCTTCAGTGCCCTTCTCCTAGATGCTGCATTGCTCTGGCCCCCCTGCCTGGTTTTGTGCTTCCCTGATCCATCGTCTGGCCAGCATTCTATGGCCACGAAGCACATTCCATCCACACTGGGTGGTTGTGCCCATTTCCCCTTGCTGGGGTTCTTTTTTTCCCCTTCCTAAACATTATTTTAGTCCTTCGAATCCCCATGCTCCCTCAAGGCTGCTGATCTCTCTCTCTTGCTCATGGGTGGAGGTGCCATTTGGGCCACAGAAGCAATGGAACTTATGTAGAAGGAATGATATCAAAAATAGAGGGAATGATTGAATTTGCTGATAGGACGGGGTGAAGTCTCCCTGGAAAAGGACTGGGAGGAATTTGTCCAGGAATGATGCCGCTAGGCCAGGATCTGGGTGGCTCTGGTGGCCAGACACAGAAGTGCCACTATAGTTGCAGGATCAGTGCCAAGCCCTGCTGGAGCACTCATTCTGCTGATCAGCACCAGCCGGGAACCCTGGGGAAGGTTCTGTAAGCACCAGCTCTTCCCTCCACAACTGGCCCCAGCAACACAGGTCTCCCTGCAGTGGCTGCACCTTGCCTTCCGGCTCTGGCCTTGCTGTGCTCGGCAGCACAGGTCCCCTTGTTCACTGCTGCACCTGCGTCCTACCTGACCTCTCTCCCTCCTGCATCTTGTCCCGTCTCCCCCTCGCCGCGTTGCCTCAGCATCACAGGTTCGCTGCCGTGCCTGCATCCTGCCTAACGGCGCCCGCTCCTGGTTCCCTGTGGCCTGGCAGCTGTGCCTGCCTCTTGCCTCATCTGGGCATCCTGCCTGGCCAAGTTGGCTCATCAGCGCAGGGCTTCCTGTGGGTCAGCTCCTGCATCTTGCCTTGCTGCACCTGGTCCTCCTTTCTCACGTCTCCTGCCCCGTTATCCTTTCCAGGGTACCTGGCACCTGTTTGTCCTCCTGGTGCTTGTTCCTGTCATCATCCTTGTTCTGCATTTTTCTGGTTCCTGACCTCAGACTGGGACATGACTATAGATTAGTGGAGCTGGAAGGGGCCGTGAAGGCCACTGAGTCGAACCCCCTGCTGTTGCAGGACACCACATCACACCATCCCAGAGATAGCTGACCAGTTTCTTTCTGAATGTCTCTAATGTGGGAGAGCCCACCACCTCCCCAGGCAGCTGGTTCCACTGCCCTATTGCTCTGAGAGTGAGGAAGCTTTTCCTGGGTTGTCGCAACTTGATTATTCAACTCTGGTATCAGTGAAGAGAGATCTTCTCCTTCCTCTTTGTGACAGCCTTTGAGGTACTTCTAGAAGGGTATCATGCCCCCTCAGCCTTCTCTTCTCAAGGCTGAACATGCCCAGTTCTCTCAGTCCCTCCTCCCAGGGCAGTGTTTCCAAACCCTGGATCATTTTTGTTGCCCTCCTCTGGACCCTTCCTAATTTACCTGCATCTTTCGTAATGGATTATGATTTGGCCCTTCTGTCAAACCCTGCTTTGAGCTCTCTTGCCTGATCTTCTGTTGCCTTGGTCCTTCATCCTCTGTTGCTCACCTTGCCTTGGCTCTGCCCACGGACCCGGAGAACAATCAGGCAGAGCAACAGTCATGGGAGACGCCTGGAGCCCTAACACAGCCCTCCCAAGAGTTGTCCACTCTCGGACACTGGAGTAGCTCTTCCTTCATTCTGATGCTAAGTAGACATCTAAACCTAGAAGGGGATATTGCGGGCCCTGAAACATTAGGAGCTGCTGCTGTGTGGCTCTCAGGATTCACCAAATTTTGGGCATGTTGTCAAAAGCAGTTTGCAATATATAATATGCTTACAGAGTATCTAGTAGCATTCTCCAGTCTTCAGGCAATTTCAGAAACCCTGTGTATGTGATTAGTGAAGTCTTCCTGTAAAAGTAGTTTGTCCCTTCTCTTGAAACCTGCTGCAAGAGAAGGAAGAGGGGGAGGAGAGCAAAAAGGGAGTGGCAGAAACAGAAGCGGAAAGAGGGTGGCAGGAACACACACAGAGAGAGAGAGAGAGAGAGAGAGAGAGAGAGAGAGAGAGAGAGAGAGGCAAAAGAGAAAAGGAGCGGCAGAAAGAGCAAGCAAGCGAGAAACGGAGGCCAGGAAAAGAGAAAGGGGCGACAAATGGAAAGAGGGGGGAGCAATTAAAAAGAAAGCAAGAGAAAATGGGTGGCAGAGAATACCAGAGAAACACCCTGAAAGCTTTGGCTAAGTGGCAGTAGAGAAATGGAGTAAAGAATAACTGAACAAATAAATAAGAGGGCCGCACCCCCTTTTTAAAGAATGGACATGCCGACTGCAGCTTTTGTGTACCCACCGAGATGCTCCCCAACAGAATTCCCAGGAGGAGGCCATCTGTGGCTACTAGCCCTGCTGGCCATGTGCTCCCTCCTTCAGCAGGGGCGGCTCACCTGCACACACTTGTTGCTGAGGAGCTGGGCAGGTCTCGCCCCCATCTGCTGGAGGGGGTCTTCCTGTGGGAACCTGGTTTGCCACCGTGTGTTCACAATGCTGGACTAGATGGAATGAAAGGTTCAGAATCTAGCAGGAAACTGGCCAGAAGGGCACCATGCGTGTGATCGGCAAGAACATCCTCTGCTGAGTCCGATTGCCATCTTGTCCTTCCTGGCAGGTTTCCTGTGCCTTGTACAGAAAAATGGAAAGGGAGACCTTTTTTTCGACTCCAAAGAGGTCATCCCAGGACACTGATGGGTGGGAGGTTTAGGACAGATAAAAGGCAGGCCTTCTTCACCCAGTGTGTGGTTAAACTATGGAACTGGCTGCCACAGGAAGTGGTGATGGCTGCCAATCTGGGTGGCTTTGAAGGGGGACTGGATGGATTCATGGAGGAGGAGGGGGCTCTCCGTGGCTACTAGCCCTGCTGGCCACGTGCGCCCTCCTTCACCAGGGGCGGCCTGCCTGCACACGCCAGTTGCTGAGGAGCTGGGCAGAAGGGGATCCTGCACCCCTCCTGCTGGAGGGATCCTGCGGGCAGCTGGTTTGCCACTGTGTGTAAGGAGCACAGGACTGGACAGACCTTGGGTCTCATACAGCAGAGCTTTTCCTAGGTTCTACTTTGGAATTAACATGAATTGAAAAAAAAAAACCTTTCTATTTTTATTCAAGAGCACACTAGTAAGCAAGCGAAACTGCAAGTTTATTTCAGCACAAAAAAAAATTATATTTTGCCCTTCTGGAGGGGAACTCTCTTTGGACTATAACCATCCTTCCTACAGCTTAACAGGAACATGGCTTTCACAATCGAGAAGGGGTCCACCATGGTGCTGTGACATGAAAGGTGAGATGGGATGGGTAGGAATTACCATTGCCGTGCTGGGGTACACTATTCCTTCAAAACTCACAGGCAACAAGGTCTCCAAACAAGTGTTGCACATTCCTGCATTTAAATGTGGGGGGTTGAATTTCATTTAGCCTGCAAATCCCCAAAGTGGGTGGAGTTCAAGGCAAAAAGCAGAACCAAAACTCCAGGAATAACAGCATCCGAGGTCTCAGGAGTGACATTTCAGCCTTCTAAAAGTGGGGGAAAGCCATCAAAACTAGGACATCACCCAAGGACTGCTAAACAGGATGAAGGGGCCAGGATCTGGGGAAGGTGTCATTGTCATCCAGGGATCCCAGAGAAGGTTTGCACCTTTTCTATAAATTACAGCCTTGAAAGCTGGTGTTTAAAAAAAGTCTTGTCTTCTCTTGTTTATTGTTTGTCTTTTATTTTTAAATCAAGACAGAAGCACTCCCAGACCAACCCACTTGTAAAAGCATCAAAAGATTATGTTTGCTCTTTAACCAAAAAGCTGAGAACTGAGTATACAAGACCAGTTTGGGAAATCTGCCTTGTGTCAATGTTGCAGGAAGAAAATAGCTATTTCAAAGGGATGTCAGCTAACATATAAACCATTTCCTGCACCACACACACGCATATTTTAAATACATTTTCATCTGTGTGCACGTGTACCACCATCTCAGTGCCTGAAATTTTTGGATAGTCTGCTCCGGATTAAATTGTTTTAAAAATGAAAAGACCTTAAATACTCATGCTGGGTCTCCCTACTACACAGGTTATTTCTTCCAAGTTTATCATTCCCATCCTGCCGTCTTTTTTCTTCTAAGTTTGCTCAACAAAGCCTCCCAACTTATAACTAATCCTTATTCTCTACTGATACTTTTTTAAAACAAAGGAATCACCTACCCCAGACATTGGGCTCGCTTATACAATTCACAAAATTGATGTTACCCTTGGACTTGTGCCACTTCAAGAAGGAAGACTAACATTTGAATGCGTGCATTTGTTCTGGTGAACCTGAAAGTAGAAAACTAGCATCTCAGGGAGAAGCTCTCAGCCTGCCTACATATTTTAATGTACTTCAAGTATTTATATACCATGCTTTATCAGCCAGTCCCAGGGTAACATATGAAATTAAATTTGAAAATTAAAACCAGAAATGCTAGCATCCCATTCATCTACACAGTGAGAGCAGCAAATGCCCAGTTGAACAAATGAGTTTTTAATGGGTGCCAAAAGACCATCAAGCTTGGTGCCTCTCATAGGGCAGAGAACTTCAAACCGAGTTTGGGCCACCACCAAAAAGCCCCTTCCCCTGATTGTTGTCAGATGTACCTGTGCAGGGGTGGGACAATTAGTAGGAACCAACCTATAAATGACAACGAATAAGTTTGTTAATAGGGGAAAACATGCTTCCTCAGATAGCCTGGTCCCAAGTTATCTGGAGCCCCATATCAGTAAATTCACCTTGAACGTGGCATTTTGTTTACATTCTGACAGCAAGCACAAAAGGGAAATGCAGTGGCCACATTCAGTAACTTCACCACTGAATTTTGCATTAGCTGTCATTTCTGGCCCAAAGCCTCACTCTTCATTCTATTTATCTACCTGCAAAGGTATATCATTTTTTTATGGAACATAAAATGGGAACATTCCCACATGTAATGCCAACTCCCTGACTGCATAGCATGGCACCGTCCAAGCAAAGATTTACCGCTTCATTCTGCGGACTGCAGAAGCAAGCTGTTTGTTAGTAAGGAACAAAACGGGGGAGAGATTAAAAACATGCCTAAATACTCATTTCTAGTTCCTGTCTTTCTCTTTCTTCCTCTGTGCCGTTTTTGTTTTCATCTCAGGCCAGGGTGAGCACAAAGTTGTGGTTTAGACTCCAGCTCCTGATCGTTACCTATCCTGCCACAGTTGTCTGGAGGTTAAAGTCCTACCCTTCTGGAGAGCTACTTTCTGTCCATACTGAGGTAGGGTCTCAGAACGAAAACTAAGCCTCGGGGTGTGTGCGGAATTCATTTTCAGGGTGGGAATCCACTGGATTCCCTGGCTCAGCTGCCTGAACTCCCGTCTGCTTTGCTGTGGTCGTGAATCTGACTTCCTCACCAGGCACCGAGTCCTGCAGGACCGCTGGGCAAATAGCATCGCCTTCCATGTCACACACCGCTGCTTTTGATCATGCAGAATGCCAGGGCTGAGCGTACGCGGGCCTCCGCTCAATTCAGCTTGCTTTCTACGACCGGACCAAACGCAAAAGGAAGTCTACAAATGCTAGAGGGACAGATTCCATGGAAATTCGTTGCAACATTAGCAAGCCGTGTAACAATTCCTAATATCAGTCTCTAGGGGGTTTTCTTTTGGGGGTGGGAGGAGAGGTATATATATAAAAGAGAACAACATTGTGGAGACCAGAAATGAGATTTGAAGTGTGGGGTCACAATACTGCATCACTCCCACCCGTCTTTTTCTTTTCTCTGCTCGTACTCCAGCAACTCTCCAGGTCAGAATGTCGGTTGAGCGTTTCTCTGTTGTGGCAGAAATCAGCCCTTTTACAGAGCAGCATTCAGCTAGCAGAATTATTGTCATCTTACAGATAACACCGAAATAAAAGGACAAGTGGGCAGGGTCACGCTTCCAAAGATTTCATCCCTTTTTTGGAAGATTTCAACATCTTCCAGTCTGAGCTCCCCACAGTGCAAGCCTGTATGATTCTCTTTCCCCCACTTCCAGAAGAAGGAAGAAAACCTCCTAAAGATCCAGAAACCAGACGTGTGACAGTCATTTAAGAGATGTTCTTATGCGGTCCTTTTTATGCAACAGACGCCTCCATTTTCACAGAGCAAACAATTCAACACCACCTACTTTCTGCAGCTGGGCTCCCAAAATCCCTGTTCTTTTAAAAATGGTTTTATGCCAGTGCTCTGCTCTGTTCTGCAAAAGAGAATGACTGATTGCTATTGCACAACTGTTGAAAAATGTCCCTCCCGGTGTAGAGAAGAGGCACCACTACCAAAGTATCAAAGACGTAAGTCTTTCAGAAAAGGAGATGAGGAGGTGAAACAAGCTACTGGGCCTGCTCTGGCCATTTTTTCAGGAATTTCCTTCTGCATGGATTCTCTGGTGACTAATAAGGTTTGAGCTCTGAGTAAAGCTTTTCCCACAGTCCAAGCACCGGTATGGTTTCTCCCCTGTGTGTGTCCTCTCATGTGCTACAAGGCTAGAACTTCCACGGAAGCTCTTCCCACAGACTGAGCACTGAAAGGGTTTCTCACCAGTGTGTATTCTCTGATGAGTAATGAGGTGTGATTTGTAACTGAAGCTTCTCTCACATACCATGCACTGAAAAGGCTTCTCCCCGGTGTGGATTCTCCGGTGCGCACTAAGGCGTGAGCTCACACTGAAGCTTTTTCCGCATTCCCCACATTGGTAAGGTTTTTCACCAGTGTGGATTCTTTCGTGGCTAACTACTTCTGAGCTACGCAAGAAGCTTTTCCCACAGAAGGAGCATCGATAGGGCTTCTCTCCAGTGTGCGCCCTCTCGTGTGCAAGGAGATCTGAGCTTTCACTGAAGGTTTTCCCACAGTCCAAACATATAAATGGTCGCTCACCTGTGTGGCTTCTCTGATGTTTCCTAAGACGAGAGCTCACACTGAAGGTTTTCCCACATTCAGAGCATTCGTAGGGCTTTTCCCCTGTGTGGATTCTCTGGTGGCTATTAAGGTATGAGCTCTGGCTGAAGCTTTTCCCACACTCCAAGCATTTATATGGCTTCTCTCCAGTGTGGATCCGGTGATGCGTAATGAGGTTGGAGATATCACTGAAGCTTTTCTCACACACTGAGCACTGGTATGGCTTGTCGCCAGTGTGGATTCTCTGGTGGCTGACGAGGCCTGAATTGCGACGGAAGCTCTTGCTGCAGTACAAGCACTTATAGGGCTTCTCCCCCGTGTGAGTCCTCTCATGCGCGATCAGCCCCGACTTCACGCTGAAGCTCTTTGCACAGTGCGAACATTTGTAAGGCTTCTCTCCTGTGTGAGTTCTCCGATGAGCTATGAGACTGGAGCTCACGCTGAAGCTTCGCCCACAGTCGGAGCAGGTATACGGCTTCTCTCCCGTGTGCGTTCTCTCGTGGACAATCAAGCGTGAGCGAAGACTGAAACACTTGCCACACACGGAGCACTTGTGGATTTTCTCTCCTCCATGATCCACGCCCGGACTGAAGCTGTCTTCACATACTATTATCTTGATAGGGGGCTCATCCTGGCTGGCTTCTTTTTCTGGTGTGACTACAGCGAGGTCTTCATAACCCCCCGTCAACGGAATGGACTTTTGGACCCTCTTCCGTGGGGGCTTCTTTGGTGGCTTCTCGGGCCTCTTCTGCGAGTTGGGATCATCTGCCTGCTCACTACAAAGGGGGAAAGGTTGTTCCATCCTTCCCTCTGCTGTCCCACCTGGCTCATGTTCGCCCTTATCTGGTTGGGGACTCTCTGCATTATTCTCACTGATGTCCAAATCACCTGGGCAAACCAGAAGAAACACCAAAGAAATGGCACAGGATTAGCACCACCAACAATCACACCTAGTTTTTGTTAGCCATGAGCCTTAGCAAGACTACAAGAAATGGAACAGGGGCTGGTTCCAGACTTAGCCATCCTTGCAAGGGAGCCATGAAAGTCAGTGTGCTTTTCTGAAGGCACAACATATTTAAGTCCCATTGACGTCAATGGGTTGAATCAAAGTACAGCTAACTCTGGGCCACACGTACACAAGGAGCTTTACAACAAGAGCATCGATGCTGCACCAGATTTCCCACACTGGCACCACAACTCCCACCACTGACTATGGTGGCTGGGGAGGATGGGAGTTGTCTTCCAAGTTGTCTGGAGGGGGCCAGTTTGGGGATGGCAACAGCACAATAATGTCATTTAGAAAACACACAACAAAGTAATTACAACAGCGCAAGTGTTTTTTAAAGCATTTGTGAGTTTCCTGGATTCTTTCATAATGAAGCACCAGATTTAAAAAGCGCTTACAAATCAGTAACCCTAAAATTCAGGGGTACCGTATTTCTCTGAAAATAAGACCTAACCGGAAAATAAGCCCTAGCGTGATTTTTCAGGATGCTCATAATATAAGCCCTACCCCAAAAATAAGCCCCAATTGACTGTCAGCCAGACAGACGCATTTAGTATGTCCATTGCAACACACAACAGATGGATTGAATTATAAAATAATAATATTAATACATAATTAAATTATTGACATTAATATTTGAAATAGATGATAATATAAATTATAATTAAGTATTTGTAATTACCCAAGCAGGTGCCTTTGGATGAGAGGTAAACGCCTTTGTAAACAGATGAACTCAGGACTCCTTGCCAAATGACCAATCGGAGTACGGACACAACACACAAATAACATGTGCACTTGAAAACGAATGGATGTGTTTCATAATTCAATACGTTGTGTGTTATAACAGACATACTTAATGCACTTGTGTGTTGCCACTCCTGTCTCCTAAGTCTTAACACTTAATTTACTAATAGATGTAAAGAGAATAATATTTTGACCCAAAGACAAGACCCCCTCATATAAGAGTAAATATTTTATGTATATAAGTAAACTCAATTAAGCAAAACTGGAATCAATACTTACTCAGAAAGAAAAGGAAATAAGATAAAGAGGGAAAGAGTGTCATTGCATTCCTGACTTCTTACCCTCTACAGAATTTCTGGATGGTGAAGGCTGCCTTATGTAGTGTCAGATCTGTGAGCCCAGGCCTGGGACGGGTTTTTTGGGGTTTCACACGGGGGCTGTAATGCTGGACTACAACCCTTGAAATAGCTTAAGCATAGTAATTTTCAGTGAGTTTGATGCCGTTTACTCTAAGATTGGTGTTAACTGCAGCCTTATGGGATTCTAGTAAATGAGACAACAAGAAAATAACCTCTCAAAACTGGGTTTCCTACACCAGAGAGAGCTTTGGCTATTGGGTGGCACAGAAATTAAATAAATAAATAAATCTGGCACCTGTGTGTGAGCCCTGGGAGACCACAGAGCTGTCAGGTGGACCTCTCCCAAAACTACACCTGGAGCCTTCTGCGTGCAAAGCAGTGGCTCTACCATGGAGCTATTTGCCTAATGATAAAGTAAGATTCTAGTCCTCATGGGTCTGAATAAAGGGGGGGAATTAAAGGGGAATATAAGATGCTCTTTTCATAATAAGGCAGTCCTTTGGTCTATCTAGCCCAGTGTAGTCAACACTGAAACGAAGGCACGGAACCCTAAGCGCTCAAAAGGCATGCTGCATTTCTCGAACTAGGATTCCTGAATTCCTCAAAACTGAAATCTAAGTATTTGGGGGACAGTTAGTGAGAAGACAATCTAGTGTTCTCTGGATCCAGTGACCATCTTAGGTACATTCAGACGTCTGCTGTTAGGGACATCCAATTCTACTATGGATGCCATCCTCCATGTGTAAAGTGGGGCTGACCTCCAAGATATTTAGTCCTGCTCATAGTGATTCAGATTAAATGCATTTTTCTTGAGAATGATCTCTAGCTTCCAAGAAAGAGCTTCCTCCAGCTCCGAGCACCTTTAAGCTGTGTTCACACAACATGAAAAGCCAGATACAAGTTAGTATGGATGTTGTTGAACAACAGGTTGCTGTTCCATTGTGGGCTGCTGAGTTACATGAAACCAGCACCACTACCAAACTGTGGTTTATTAAATATGAATAACCCATGAAGAGATCCCATGGCTTGTAGCTGGATTGTGAACCTTTGGGTTGCCTGGGTTCACTTTTAGACTGGGATTGTACAACCTGGCAAGGCAGAGTCCACGCTGGCTATATTCACAGAACTCAGAAAGCAACTCTATGCAGTTACCATGCTTGTGTTCTTTTTTACCGTGACCTGACAGACAATTGTGTGGTTTCTTTCATTATTATGTTTTCCATTCTCCCCACTTAATCTTCTCAGTGCTGGTATATATCCCATCAGCCACTGTGCCTGAAATTCAATCCCAAGGTGCATTGCTCCCTGCCTGTATAAGCTGCTCCTCCCTCACTGGTTCACACACATAGATGCGGGATGGCTGGAGTGGCTCCTGCAGCAGCCACTCTTTCCAGGGTACTCTATGACAGCTGCAGACCAGCACCATGGAAACCATAATCCTGGGTTCAGACAACACAACAAGCCATGATGGTACAGAGAAACAATAGAATACACCATCATTTCCTATCGTGATTTCTAAAGCCAAAAGTTACCATAGTGAATTACCACAATAGACATCATGACAGACCAGGAATGGTAAAAAAAAAATCCACCATGGCTTGCTGTGTTGTCTGAATCCAGCTGTTGAATACAGGCTGTTTTTGAATTGTGGGCCATTGAGTTTATGCCAAAAGTTCACAACCCAACAAGTGGGTTATTCATGTTTAACCCACCATGGTTTCTTAGCACAGCTGACAACAACCCACAGTTCAAGAACAACTCGGAGATCATGACAACCCACCCTTAACCTGTACTGTGCTTTGTGCTCTGTAAACCAGGCCATGGGAAGAGAGATATCTACAGCTGCAGGCCACAACTTCTGTGGCTCTGTGTCTTTGCGATCTGATATTAGCCAACACATTTCAAGGAGCTTTCAAGTGATAAAAGCAAAGCACGCACCCTTACCTAACGCACCAATGTTCCTGACTCCCTCCAGTTTGACCTCCAGACACCTGGGCTCCTTAGCGTCCAATGATGCTTCCTCTGCCCGTGGGGAGCTTGCCCCAGCCTCTTCATACAATCCCAGTTCCTGAAGATGCAAGATGGAGAGATCCCATTCAGGAGCAACTGAGCAGGCCTCCCCCTTGTGGCCACCCCCTGAAATGCCCTCAGGGGAGCCATTTGCCAGAAGGCCTTTGATTCGGATAGGCAGTGTCTGAGTAAGTTTGCAACTCCAGACGGCTGTCAAGTATTGCAGTTGTAATATACTCACGCCTAGCTTCTAAACAGCCTGAAACGCCCAATCTGGGAAGCTAAGCAGAGTCTGGCCTGGTTGAAAGGTGGATGGGTGACTTAATGTTGTGAACTGCTCAGAGAGCTTTGGCCATGGGTGGTACAGAAATATAATTAATAATAAGAGTCACCTCCTCCATCATTTACATTTATTACAATTATTTGAATGAACTGTACAATATCTGGAGGGTCAGACAAGTACAGTTTTTAATCATGCAGCATTTTAAAGCAGGAAGGGTGCTCACCAGAGATTATCCAAGCTCCCTATGTTCTATTTTATTTTTTCACTAGATTTATATCCTGCCTTTTTTCTTTTTAAAGAATTCAAGGCAGCTTACACAAGTCTCCTGCTCTCAGTGTTATCCCCACAACAACCCTGCAAGGAAGGCTGGGCTCCATGGCTGAGCAGGGACTCGAACCCAGGTCGCCTGAGTCCCAGTCCCATGCTCTTAACCACTTAACCAGACTAGGCCTGGCTGTCTAGGCAGGAGACCTGCACCAACAGCCTTGCTGACAGATCAGCCCTCTGGCTAAATACCCCTGGAGAATCTGAGTCACGGCATCTATGCATCCTTAAAGGGCGAACCTACGAAAGTCTCACCTGCTGTGCCGGCGTATCAGCCTCCCGCTGCCTCACCAGGAAGTCCTCTGCCAACGTCACTGCCTGGGCACAGGTCTCCGGGCAGCCTTCCTTGACCCAGCTCTGGATCTCCGGGGGCAGGATGGCCAGGAACTGCTCCAGGATCAGCAGCTCCAGGATCTGCTCCTTGCTGTGCCGCTCGGGCTTCAGCCACCGGTGGCAGAGGAACCAGAGCCGGCTGCAGGCCTCGCGGGGCCCGTTGGCCTCCTTGTACAGAAATCGGCGGAAGTGCTGCCGCTGCACCTCTGTGCTGATCGCGTCAACCCGCAGGATGGCGGCCTTCACCTTCCCAAAGTCTCCCCTGTCCCGGTCCTCAAACTTCTGTCCTTCTTCTTTGAGGCCTGGGATGATGTGGGACATCCATTTTCCTGGTTGGGTGTCGATCGCCTTCTCAACAGAGGACAGAAATAGATCCTCCCAGCGCGGAGCAAGCTGGGGGGTGTTCAGTTCCAGCAGAGATGCCTCCCCACTCCCAAGAGCCTCTTTCTCGCATGCCCTCAAGCCTTCATTTTTCACCAGGGTGCTGTGGTTACTCAAGCCGGTCCTGCCAGAAACATCTCCTTGCCCACTGGGACATGATGGGCTCCGTCCTGCCATTTTATCACCCAATCGTTTTGTCGAAAAATATTCCTGGAGTTGCAAGGGGAGCGCCAGCTGCTCTTTCGCCTCCTTGGACGCCATTTGCTCTTCCCCAGATCAAGGGGCAACTCTGGCCAATTCCACCACCTTTGCTCTGATTTCACCCTCTTGTCACTTCTGGGTTTTGTCCTCAAACGCAGCTGGGGAGCGGGCCCAGAACGGCATGTCCAGATTCCGCTTTTGGCCACACGAGAGCTGCATGACAAAAGGATATAATGCATTTCCATTGTGTTTTCTTATATGGCGGTGTGGTGTAATGGTTACAGCACAGGACTAAGTCTGGCTCAAATCTCACACAGCTACAAAGTACGGCGTTTGGGTCACTTAGTCACTCTCAGACTAACTTACCTCGCAGGGTTGTTATGAAGATAGAACGGAGGGGGTATACTCTGTGTAGCATATCAGATCACTGGAGTAAGAGTGAGATAAAAATGTAATAATAATGACTATTGTTGCTCACTTTAATCTTAATTTTTAATGGGAAGCCACAGCCTTGGATCTGGGAAAGATGAGTAGGGCCACTTTGGAGGGCTTTCATTCATGGGGTTGCCGTAGGTCAAAGGCATAGTAATAAAAAGGCTTGAATGGTCATCGATGTTATTGCACTTAGGTTCTTCTACCTTTTCTGCTGCTCATGGAAAATGTCTGAATCTAAATTTGTTTTATTCAGAACATAAAATGAAGCTTCATATCTACCTTACCGATACTGGGCTATGAAGGTTGCTAAAAAGCACAAATACTGCCTAACCATTAAAAAATTAAAACATCCTATACTGCTGACGGAAGTTAATCCTTATGAAGGGACTTGTTCAGAAAGGGACTTGTTGGTCCTAGTGATCATAATTACTTATATCATTTCTATGCTGTTCCTTCGCAAACTGATATTCCCTGGGGCAGCCGGTAAAGTGATAAACAAGGAGTTCAATTCAGACACTGTTCCTTTGAGCAGATCCACTGGGAGCAACAGGATCTAAATCAACTGTATGTATTTATTTATATATATATATATTGCGATTTATATCCTGCCTTTTTCCTACAAAGGGCTCAAGGCAGCTTACATCATCTCTCCTCCTCTCATCTCATCCCCACAACAACAACCCTGTGAGGTAGGTTGGGCTGAGAGTCTGTGACTGGCCCAAAGTCCCCCAGTTGGCTCCATGGCTGAGCGGGGACTAGAACCCAGATCCTCTGAGTTCCAGTCCCATGCTCTTAACCACTGCACCACACTGGCTCTACTCTAAGCATGGCTAAAGTATGGAGCCAACCCAATAAAATAACATTCCATGTCAGAATCTCGGCTCTGCCTCATCCCTAGCTTTCTTTTCTCTCCACCCTGGGCATACCCCTTCTTCCCCCCTCCAAGGCTGGAATTTGACCTCGGAGAGGTAGTGGTCTTTTTGGAACACCAACTCCAAGGTTGGAGGATGTTGGGGTTGGGACTCATTTAATCCTATTTGCACAGACAGGGCGGGGGGGGGGGGGGGACTGGATTGTGCCCTTAACTCAGGAATCATTATCTAATGATAATGATGTCTTTTTTACCTGACTATGAATGTTTGCATTCTGTATACTACAGGTGGCACAGTGGTTTAAACCGCTGTGCTGCTGGGCTGGTCGATCGAAAGGTCACCGGTTTGAATCCTGTTGCTCAGCCCCAACTCCTGCCAACCTTGCAGTTCGAAAGCATGCAAATGCAGGTAGATAAAAAGGTACCACTTCGGTGGGCAGGTAACAGCGCTCCTGGGCAGGTAACAGCGTTCGTTCCGTGCACTGCGGTGTTTAGTCATACGAGCCACATGACCACAGAGACCTTCTGCAGACAAACGCTGGCTCCCTCGGCTAGGAAACGGAGATGACCACCGCCCCCTAGAGTCGGGCATGACTGGACTTAATGTCAAGGGGAAACTTTTACCTTTACCTTTTATACTGCAACAGTCCAGACCAATTGTTTCTGATGTCTTCATATTACTCTATTTTTGAAAACCACCATGAATATAATATTGAAGGATAATATGTACACAAAACACAGTGTCATGAATATTTGGGGTTTTCCTTTTGTTTTTTAATGGGAGCAACCCAGGAAAAATGTCTCTTATCAGGTGTGCTGTTGGATGTCTTAGCTAACTTGGGTTTCCTTTGGGGTTTGAAATACATAAATTCTATACATTTTAGAGTTATACAGTTTTTTCCTCCCCAACTAACATTTGATGGAGGCCTCCATCCGAAGCACCTGCCTATAACCACCCAAATGCAGAGGAGTACAGACATCCACGGGAAGGTGAGAGGAATATAGAGGCAAGGACCGCCTTGCAATAAAAGGGCAACTTTGGAGCCTGAGCTGGTGCAGAAACAACCACTCTGCAGTTGCAATCTGCTTTTGACTTCAGAAAACATTTCCATGGTCGGAGGTGGCTCTCCGATTCATCCTAAGGACCGTCTAGATGGCTATAGGTTGTGTCCAAAGCCTTGCATTTTAAGATATTTGAAATTAATCTCATTTGCACTACTGTTTTAAAACTGTAAATGCTTATCTCTAAGCTGCCTTTGAAAATACCAGTGTGGCAGCATATAATTCCTTTTTTAAAAGTAAGGTTTTTTTTAATGAAATCACAATATAACATTTATTCCTTGTAAGCATCCCAATACATGGCATAGAAGAATAAATAACATTTCTACCCTAATACACTGCAACCAAAGCACCTAAAAGTTAGCCTCATTCGCTTGCTGTCCTTCCCAACAGAAACTGCATTGGAAGGGAGTGTAATTAACTACACATTGATGCAGCATTTTTAGGGTTCAATGCAATACACAACAGCTCTGTAGAGTAGCCTCATATTGCAACCATGAAGGCTGGGACTACCTTGATTAAAGAGACAAACTTCTGCAAACAGACAGAAAAAAGGGCCACAATATTATCTAATTGCCCTTAAAGCTAAGTAAAATGCCAAAGTAACTTTAACTAGTTACATCCTGAATCGCAGTGTGTTCTCAAACCCAACCTTCTCAAACTTTGTGCCCTCCAAATGTACAGCACTACAGTTCCCAGCATTCTTTACCATTGGCAATACTGGCTGGGGATGATGGACCTGGGCTCCGAGACATGTCAGGTCCCGCCACCAGACGTTTTGGCCTACTATCCTCATCAGCCCCAGCAGGCACAGCCAGTGGTGGAGGATCATGGGAGTTGTAAGCCAAAACTTCCAGAGGGAATCATGTCCCACCACCCCCAAGACTGAGGCAGGCTGCCTTGGCAGTGCCAAACCTGACACTTTGTTTTAGAAAGATCATGTATTAGTCCGCTCCATTCCTAGCACACCTTTTTCTCCAAAGAGCACAAGGAAACGTGTGTGTTCTTCCCAAACCTTCGCCATTAAACTCACAACAACCATGTGAGGTAGGCTAGGCTAGGAGAGTGTGGAATAGAAAGGTCATGCAGTGAGCCTGAAGGCTGATGGGAATTCGAATCCAAGTCTTACACACGCTTATTCCCCAGCATGTATGGGGAACGCCGGGGACACAATCCAGCACTGTGCACGTTCAGAAACAAACGCGACTCCAAGGCTTACGGCGGCACCGGGGAAGGGGGGCATTCGGTACACCAGCCTCCCCCAACCTGACTCCCTCTGGATATCTTCGACTACAACTCCCAGCATTCCCAACCATTAGCCACGAGGACTGGGGCTGATGGGAACTGAAGCCTCACACACCTGCAGGGCCCCCAGACTGGCGGAGGTTTCCGCACGCACTTACCGGGGAGTAAAGTCTCACCAAACTTAACGGCGCTGCGGTCTGAGTAGACACACGCGTTTACTCGGAAGTAACTCCCCTTGCGTCGCCACCGGAGTAGTTGCGTGCATGAGGCGCAGGGAAGCAGCGCATCCGCGCTCAGGCACTCACGAGTGGCTCAACTCCCTTTCTCTTCTTTCTGCGATTTCCTCTCTTTGATAGATTCATGATTCAGGAGGAGATACTTTTGCACCTGCAACTGCCTCCCCGGCACGAAACTCACCTTTGCAAAGAGGCTGCAGGACGAATGCGATGCGCAGTGCAAGTCCTGGGGCGGGATCCACATTGCACGCCTCGCCCCCCCTCCCCGCCCAACAACCCCCAAACTAACCCCTTTCTCCTCCCCTCCCCTCCAGCAACAGGAAGGAACTTGCAACCCATCTAACCTCCTCCCCCTTACTCTTAGTTTCCTCCGCCGTCTCTCTAGCAACTGCAAACTCAGTCGCTTTAACCCTTCTGCAACCTCACATGCAAAAGAAAGGAGCATCCGACCGCCGATAGTTCCCTAACTTACCATTAGGCTGAGAGAAGCTATGCAATGCCTAGGTTAACAAACAGGTATGCTGCGAGTTTTTTAAAAACGATTTTTTTAGAACAGCACTACAGAAACACACGTGTGTGACAGCAGTCAAGAGAGTAGATCTTAAGAGCTGTCCCCATTTGCCAGAAATTTAAGCAAAAGAACAGCCTTCCTCAACTTCGTGCCTTCCAGAAATGTTTGTACTGCAACACCCAGCATTCCCGCTTAATGGTCCTGGTGGATGGGGATTTTGGGAGTTGCCGTTCGAACGCCTCTGAAGGTCTCCCGGTTGGGGAAAGCTGCATAAGACGAGAAGAAAAGCCCTGCTGGGTCAGACCAGAGGTCCATCCGTTTAAGGGCTCTGTGCACACGGTGGCAAACCAGCTGCCCCCAGGATCCCTCCAGCAGGACGGGTGCAAGCCCTCCGCCTGCTCAGCGATGGGCGTGTGGCCACAGGCCACCTCTGCTGAAGGAGGGAGTGCAAGGCCAGCAAGGCTGGTAGTTACTATTTATTTATTTAAAACTTTTCTACCCTGTCCACAGCTTACAATAAGGAACAACTAACATTTATTATTATTATTATTATTATTATTATTATTATAACATTTCTATGCCGCCCCTTGCCGAAACCTCGGGGCGGCTTACAACACAATAAAATACATTGAAATACAATAGAACATAATAAATCACTATTAAATACAAAAATACAAAAAATACACTGAGTTACAAATATAAAATTAAAATTATCAGTATAAAATAAGTAAATAAATAATATAGGAGGAGAAAAGAGAAGGAAGAAGAAGTTGCCCTGGCCAGATCATATGTTTTAACAATTAAAATGATGTTTAAATAAAAATAAAAATAAACACAACATCCAGCAAGTCAAGATAAAAACCCCAGTTAAAACCAACTAAACACTAAACTAGTGGAAAAATAAAAAGGTTTTCATCTGACACCAAAAGGAATAAAGTGTAGGCCCCAGGCGACCCTTTCTGGGGAGCGTATTCCACAGTTGGGGCACCACTGCAGAGAAGGCCCTCCTGCAGGTGGCCACCCTCCTGGCCTCCAGGGAAGGCTCCTGAAGCAGGACCTCCGCCTCAGATCTCAGGGGGTGGGAGGCACTCCTTCAGGTACCCAGGACAGAAGCTGTTTAGGTCTTTATAGGTCATCAGCAGCACCTTACATTGGACCCGGACTTCAATTGGCAGCTAGTGTAACTGATAGAGGACTGGCGTTATATGTGAATACCTGCCAGTCCCCATTAATATCCCGGCAGCTCTATTCTGAACCAACTGAAGTATCTGGACGTCTTCAAGGGCAGCCCCACATAGAGCACATTACAGTAATCCAATCAGGAATTAACCAGAGCATGGGTCACCGTTGCCAGGCAGTGCTCAACCAGGTAAGGGTGCAGTTGATGGATTGAAAGCTGAAGGAAAGTGCTCATTGCCACCGCTGCCACCTGAGACTCCAGGGACACAGAAACATAGAAACAGACCGAGTCAGAAGGGGTCTTCAGGGCCATCTAGTCTGACCCCCGGCTCCAGCCGGCTCCACTCACGACATGCCCACCATGTGCATGTCTAGCCTGTCTTTGAACACCCTCACCGATGGGGCCCCAACCACCTCCGGTGGAAGCCCATTCCACACCCTTGGGGTCCTGACTGTCAGAAAGTGCTTCCTGGCATCCACCTTGTACCTTGGTTCCCTGAGCTTTGCTTCATTGGATCGTGTCCTGCCTTCCTCTGCAGGGGAGAACAGGTCTCTGCCCACCTCTGTGTGACATCCCCTCACATACCTGTATGTCGCCAGCAGATCCCCTCTGTGTCTCCTCATCTCTGGATCGAGGAGCACTCCCAAACTGTGTACGCTATCCTTTAGGAGGAGTGCAACCCCGTCCAGGACAGGGCTAAAATCACTCACCTGGAAGGCTGAACCGCCCACCAATGGCCCCTCTGTCCCATCTGGACTAAGCACGGGTGGCCTTCTCCTCCTCCTCTATGAATCTGCCCAGCCCCTCTTTAAAGCCATCCAGATTGACAGCTATCACCACTTCCCATGGCAGTGAATTCCATAGTTTGGCTCTAGGCTGAATGAAGTATTTATTTTGATCTGTCCTAAACTGCCCACCCATCCACTTCGTGGGATGACCCCAGGTTTGAGTGTTATGGGAGAGGAAATAAAATGTCATGTTACAAAGCACAGCAAACAAGCATCACCAAACACTCAGTTCTTCATCCTGTCCCCATCCTGTTTTCTCTTAGGAAAGACCTTGCCACTCAGAGCTTCTCTCAGAAACAGCGGTCACAACGTTCAGTCCAAACAAGCCTTCCTGCTTCTGTTCTCTGCTTCTTCCCTGCTGTTTTTTTGCTCTAATGTCATTCCTGTCCCCCTATCAAAATAACGTTATAGCTTATTCAGACGTACAAGAAAAATGCACACATGTAGGTAGCCGGAAAAGACCTGACTGCAAAGAATTCAAGTGTTTTGAGAATTTTAAAAAAATAGTATCTTAGTCAGTAGGCTGTTTGTGAGAGGCACAAGGCTGTGGAAACAAAAGGTTGAATGGATCAAAATAAAAGATGAAGAGGTTTCAGGGCAGACAAATGTTTATGGGATGTATCAAGGCTATCAGTTTCCCGATCAGGTCAGGGTGCCCAGTCTGGTTGTGTCAGGTGCCATCAGGTCTGCTCACAGACTTACGCCGACCCCAGGCGTGAGGACCCTCCGAAATACCCTGCCCGTGGCAGCCTTGCTCAGCTCCTCTCGATTCAAGGGGGTGGCTCCATTAACAGATTCCATCCATCTCTTATTTGGGCTTCTTCCACTTCCTACTCTCCCTAGCATGATGTTCTCCTTCCCAAGCCTTCCCACAAGCTGTCCAATGTGGGACAGCCTCGGTGTTGTCGTTTCTGCTTCGAGGGAAAGTTCTGCTTAATTTGATCTAGGACCTCCCCCCCCGCCCCACTGCCTTGTCCATCTTTATCGGTCCAGAGTATCCACCCAGCTCTCTTCCAGCACCCATGTCCTTCCCATCAGCTTCCTCCACTCTCTCCCTTGCACACCTATACATTGCAATTGGGAATACAATAGCACGGGTGCCAACCTGAACGGGCTAAAACTACTCTTTTCAGTTTTGGGCTTTCTTTGGCCATATTATGGTGCGGCTTTGGCTCCTTTTCTCTTCACAATTGTCTGCTGCTCTCAAGTGCGGAAGAAGAAGCTGCACCACCAGGATCAGAAGGTGCAAGGGACCCAAAGATTTGTGGTTCCGCCCACAGAACAAAAATAATGCACAGATATGCATGTAGAAATGCAGGACTTTTCTGATTGAACATGTGTAGGGTAGCACCACGGGGGTGGGGGGGGGCACAGTATACTAGCTTCCCTCCACCTGGTACCCTGTAAATATTTTAGGCCATAACTCTCAGCATTCCTGACCATTAGCTGGGGCTGATGGGAACTGAAGCCTCGCACAGCTGCAGGGGCCACAGGCTGAGGAAGGTTCTGCAAGAACTTACCTGGGCATCAGCCTCGCCAAACTGAATGGGGATGAGGTCTGAGTACGCAGGTGTAGGACTTTTTCTGTGTGTTGGAAGGACCTTTCCTGCTAAGAGCATTTGTCAGAAGGGATGCCCGGACAGGAAGAAGGCGGCATTTGATTTCAGAGAAATACCACAGGCAGTAAAATTCATGGGGGGCAGCAGAAGGGAAAATTCCTAGGGCCCACACCGGCTTGTCCAAGGGGACTGGGTGCAATTGAGATCCTCAGAGACCCTGTGCTGTCAGTTTAGCAAGCTGAAGCACAATTGAACTGTTTGGCTTCTTTAGGAGGAACACGAGTAGCCACATGTCCTGGGTCTGGCCCATTTCCTTTACCTCCCCTCTCCTCTGCTGGAAGATGAAATGTGACAATCTGGCAAGACAAGATTGCGAGAAAAGGAAGCAGCAAGGATCGGGGGTGCTAGTATCTGTGGAGCAGTGTGACCTCTCTGTGGGGCTGGATGAAGCACAAGTTGGAAGTAAGATTGCTGGGAGAAATATCAACAACCACAGATATGCAGATGATATCACTCTCATGGCAGAAAGTGAGGAGGAACTAAAGAGTTTCTTGATGTGGGTGAAGGAGGAGAGTGCAAAAGTTGGCTTGAAACTTAACATTAAGAAAACTAAGATCATGGCATCCAGTCCTATCACTTCCTGGCAAATAGATGGGGAAGAAATGGAGGTAGTGACAGATTTTATTTTCCTGGGCTCCAAGATCACCGCAGTTGGGGACTGCAGCCAAGAAATTAAAAGACGCTTGCTCCTTGCAAGGAAAGCTATGGCAAATCTAGACAGCATCCTAAAAAGCAGAGACATCACCCTGCCAACAAAAGTGCGTATAGTCAAGGCTACGGTTTTCCCAGTTGCAATGCATTGGTGTGAAAGCTGGACCATAAGGAAGGCTGAGCGCCGAAGGATTGAGGCCTTTGAATTGTGGTGCTGGAGGAGACTCCTGCGAGTCCCTTGGACTGCAAGGCGATCAAACCGGTTAGTCCTAGAGGAGATCAACCCTGACTGCTCTTTAGAAGGCCAGATCCTGAAGATGAAACTCAAATACTTTGGCCACCTAGTGAGAAGGAAGGACTCCCTGGAGAAGAGCCTAATGCTGGGAATAATTGACAGCAAAAGAAGGGATGGCAGAGAATGAGGTGGCTGGATAGTCATTGGGGCAGTTGGTGTGAACTTAAGTGGACTCTGGAAGGTGGTGGAGGACAGGAGGGCCTGGAGGAATGTTGTCCATGGGATCACGGTGGGTCGGACACGACTTTGCAACTAACAACAACTGTTACGGTGGTCTCCGTGGAGCTGGACCCAAATCAGGATCAGCACCATGCATGGCTCATGTACTGTTCAGACTGAAACCCAGAGTGGATACACCACCACCCTTATGCTGGAACCACCAGTTTAGTTGCTGTAAAGCATCCCAAGACTTTTAAGTGTGGGACGGTATAGAAAAGTTTTAAATAAATAAAAATAATAAATAAATAAAGGACTGCTCCTGGTTCGGAAATCCAGCTGCTCAGTCCTTACTGGACCTTTCTGCCCCCGCCCCCCATTTTAATATTCTCTTCCTCCCA
>NW_025335619.1:0-75036 GCF_004798865.1 Varanus komodoensis | reverse complement strand
TGATGCATTTACTAATCCGCCATATAGAAGACCAGTTAAAGAATGTTATATTAAACTGAAAGCCTATTATATATCCTTTATTTAGCAATAGTTACTTTTCTATCTTATAAATACAATTATCAAATTAATATAATTGCTTTATGAATTTAACTTTCTTATGACATTCATTTATATGGGAAAATTATCAGTTCCTGGTGGGTCTGTAGGTATTTTATAATTCTTATTTACTTGCTACCCATGTTAAAGCTTTTTTTTTGTAATAACCAATTATTATTAAGTCAAAATTGTAGTTATACATTGATAGAAGTTATAATACTAACTTTTTTGTGAAATTTTCCACACTTAGCACTATATGTATTTTTGTGTAAGGTCCCTTGGTATCTTTTTATGCTATTTTTTCTTTGTTTTTTCCTTTTATCTATAAAAATAAAATAATTTAAAAAATGGAATTTGGCCCTCTGACCGAATGTGTTTTATACCCTTATGGAAGTAACAGAAGCCCGAGGAAACCCAATTAAACTGGACTACTCTGAAGTGTGCCATGTTTGGAAGCCCATTTGAAAACATCGGCTGGTCCAGAATGTTGCAGCTGCATTCGATAACAGCATTTATTGGGAAGTGAAGTTCGCATTACATGTTCTCTGCTTCAGTGCTTTAGCTTGAATCTTTCCAATCCGCTGCTTTTGATCCTAGAAGCGAAAGGAGCACCGCTTCTTTCAGCAGAAGGAAAGTTGTCTTTTCTACCAGAATGCATCCTTCCCCTGCTTCTTCATTGCAGAGACCAGAGGAATCTTATTCAAGCAACAATCTGGCAACCTGTACCTGGTCTCCAACCACCTTCCCTTTCCTTTCTTCCCCATCCTCTTCTTCCCACACCTGAAACAGGTATCCAACAGGTAATATCGTGCCAATACAGTTTGACCCATTTTCTTATGCTAGATTGACCTTAGGACAAAATCCAGAATTGAAATCAGAAATAAAAATGTTTTTGTGGTAGACTTGAACCGACAACTTGATCTTCGCTTTGGATGAACTACTGGGGGAAGAGAGAAGTTTTTGTCATTTTCTGATTTGCATCCAAATAGACTTTGCCTGCAGCTCTGGAGTGATGATTTTTAGTTTGGTCTGGCCCTCCAACTGTTGCTCAAAACACTGAGGGTGATCGGATGCACTGACACACAACCCTTGTCTATAAGTATCTGTTCTTGGTGAATAAATATGATACATCAGATTTAATGGAGAAATGGAATAGAAAATTGTACCACTGACAGCCGCCTCCTCCTTGTGCCCAATCCCCTTTTAAAAACCTCCACATGGGTGGCCATTGCTACATCTTGTGAAAACGAATCCCTGAGTTTAACTCTGTGCTGTGTGGAAAGGTCCATCCTTTTATCTGTCCTAAACCTCTCACCCGTCAGCTTCATGGGTTCTAGGGCTATAACGGGGGGAGAAAACCGTCTCACTCAAGTTGCCTCCTTCTAGCTCCTTTTAGGTGCAGTGACCAGATGTATTCAGTTTCCCACGTGTGGTTGTTCAAGGCAAGTATGATCTTGGCAGTTTTGTTTTCAACCCTTTCCCTAATTCTACGTAACATGAAACCTCCCAGCTTGGATATCTCCTTTCCGAGCTCTTGGCAATCCCTTTTTGTCTCAACTACCCTAAATAATTTAGGGCCTTCAGCAAACTTAAAAATCTCGTCGTTGCCTTGAGATAATCTATGAACAAGTTGAAAAGCCCCGGCCCCAAACCAAATTTCTGTGGGACCCCAAGGTTTAACCAAGTCCAAGATTCCCCAATCATATTGATACTTATTTTTTTCCCTTATGTGGTATCTATAACACTGTCAGCAATCAGCAGGAAGGAGAAGAAAAACTTGGTCTGCTTGATTGGGTGAGCAAATGACCCACGCTCAGGCTGGACATCAGGAAAAGCTTCCTCACTGTCAGAGAAATATAACAGTGGAACCAGCTGCCTGGAGAGGTGGGGGGCTCTCCCACACTAGGAACATTCAAAGGGAAACCGGACGGCCATCTGAGTGGGATGGTGTAATGTGGTGTCCTGCAACAGCAGGGGGTTGGACCCGATGGCCTTCATGGCCCCTTCTGACTCTACTATTCTACAATTCAGTGATTCGGTTGCAAGGTGTGGTTTCACAGGTGCTCATCCTGCCGACTGAGTCAGTGTGATGCAGTATCAGAGGGCTGGACTGGGATTTGTGAGAGGCCTCTTCATGCGGCCATGAAGCTCACAGGGAGCCATTGGGTCAGTCCCTGCCACTGGTGCTGACCTACCCAACAGGGCTGTTGTGAGAATAACAGGAAGAGGAGGATTCTGTCAACTGCCTTGGGCTCTCACAAGAGGGGAAAAGGAGGGACAGAAAGGCAATAATAATGAAATCCATCAACAAGCGAGCATTGTCAACAAATAAAAATCTGCGGCTGAAAATTTCCCTAAGGTGCAGCAAACACCCTATTCTGCAGGGAAGTAACTGAGGTAGACGTGGATGCGAAACAACCAACAGATATATTTAATTTGAAATGGAACAAGATCGCTTGGGAAACAAAAATCAAAGTTGGCCAGATCTGATGGCGTGTGGGCAAGGGGTTCGTCAGTCACAACTTTTTCTCTTTGTGACCTGCTTCGGACTGGTGCCGACGCTGTGGGGGGCTGCTGGAGAGGAGCACGAGGCGTCCACAGGGCCTGGGGCCTGCAGGGGGCTGGTTTCAGCCTGGACGCCAGTGGCGGGGCCAAGGGACGGCGCTGGGTCGGACCCCGGCTTATCGCTTCGCATCCCATGTTCCTCTGGAGGGGGAGAGCTTTCCTGGGCCGAGGCGGCGCTCTCAGAGGCATCGGCCTGTCTCTCGCCAGAGCTGGGACCAGTCTGCTGAGCAGGCCACGGGGAGCTGAACCCCGAATAGATGTTGCAGCCTGGAAAGGGGCCGGCCAGGGGGTACCTCTGGCTGGAAAAGGCGGTTGCGATGGCCTCCATGGCGCAGGTTTGCCGTCCCATGAGGTCGGCCAGGGTCTGGTGGGAGCGCTCGATGGCGGCGATCATCTGGTGGGTGGTGACGCGGTCCTGCTCCCGCTCTTGCTTCTCCTGCTGGCGCTCCTGCCTGTCCTCAGCCCGTTCTTCCTGCCTCGTGCTTTCGAACGCCCGGAGGTCCTGCTGGTGCAGCTGCCGGAGGGCGACCACGAGGTCGGTGTTCGTCTTGGAAGAGGGCGAGGCCGAGTCCATCAGCCGCCGGGTGGATTCCAGGCGTTGCTTCCAGGTGCGCTCCCGCCGGAAGCGCAGGCGGTCGGTGCTGTTCACGGGAACCTTCCTGAGCTCCTCCAGGGACTCTGTGGGAGACCAAGCAGCGAAAAGGGAAAGAAAATAAAACAAATAAAGGGAGCACCATTGATCATTCCCATATTTTGGATGTTTGGCGGTGAGAACAGCTCCTTATGAAGCTGAAATGGCACCGTCTGCATTCGAGAGGGGAGAGCTGGAGAGCCAGTGTGGTGTCGTGGTTAAGAGCATGGGACTGGGACTCAGGCGATTTGGGTTCTAGTCCCCACTCAGCCATGGAGCTCACTGGGTAAGCCTGGGCCAGTCACAGACTCTCAGCCCAGCCTACCTCGCAGGGCTGTTGTTGTGAGGATAAGATGAAGAAGAGGAGGAGAACTATCTAAGCTGCCTTGAGTTCCTTGAAAGGAAAAAAGGTGGGATATGAATATAATAAATACATAAATGTGGGAGAATCTTGTTTTGGAACAGCACAGAATATTTTTAAGGTAGAAAAACATAAAGGGGGATCACGATTACAGTGAAGGCAGAAGAGAAGGGAAAGGCAGGCGAGCAAAATTCAGGGTGAAATGCAGTGGAATCCGTCCCTGTAGTATTCACAGATTTTTCCCCCCCAATTGATATCCTGCCTTTTTCCTACAAAGGGCTCAAGGCAGCTTACATCTCCTCCATCTAATCCCCACAACAACAACCTGGTGAGGTAGGTTGGGCTGAGAGTCTGTGACTGGCCCAAAGTCACCCAGCTGGCTGCATGGCTGAGCGGGGACTCGAACCCGGATCGCCTGAGTCCCAGTCCCGCGCTCTTCACCACGACACCACACACTGGCTCTGCATCTCCTCTGCATCCACATCCACACCACCTCTCTACCAGCCCACAGCTGAAACTCTCACGGCAGTTCACAACATGCTGTGCTTGGTTTGGTCTTGGAGAGCAAGCTGAGTGGAGCAGAAGTGCAGCGAGGGCCACTGTCTTCCGTGTCATGTGCAGCCGCACGCGCAAACCCTAATTGCACAAGGCGTGGAAGAGCGGTGCCAGCGTACAAGGCACAATTCGTGGCGAGCAAGCCGCAGACGCTGGCTCGGGGTTGCGGGAGAGCGGTCCAGGGCCCCCAGAGCTAAGCAGAGGGCACCTGATGGATCCCTCACACATCCCTAACCCCAGGCCCCCGGGGCCAATGAGACTGCCCCCCCCATCCCTCCACAGGAGTTCCCCCCATCCACCACCTTGGGGGAAAGCTCCGTTGAGGTGCTATTTGCAATCTGGCCCCATCTCTTCTTCTTCTGCTTGCATGCTGCCTTGGCAAGATTTTATCCTGTAGGGTCCAATGGTCTGAGGGCACACGAGTCAGCCACTTTGCAGGAGCTAAGCAAGCCTGGCTCTGGTCTGTGCTTGGAGGGGTGACCATCTGGGAACCCCACGCAGTCTGCTCGAGTTCCACAGTGGAAGAAAGGTGGGATAAAAATGTAAAAATAGTAAGCAATACATAAGATTAGGCATGTCCCACTAAGGGTCCTGGGGCAGAAATGGAAAACTGAACAACCGTGAGGTAGCCACAAACATTCAGCCACTTGTTGTGGGGAGAAACTGATGTTTGGGGAGCAGGCAGAGGCTGGCCGTGCAGTGCAGAATCTCTCGGACCAGAGGGTTAAAATCCCAGGAGCTGTGAACCAGGGGTGGTGAATACTGAAGCCAAAAGGAGTAGAACCAAAAATACCAGTACATTTTCGCTTAAAATGTCTCCGGCTGGAAGCTGCACATCCGGAAAGGCCTTTCAGAAGTTCAAAACAGGAGAAAATCTGTGTAAAAAGTTGGGGAAACACCAAACCATCAAGTGACTCAGGAAACTGGGAGAGGCCTGCAGAAAAACAGGCGGTCCTCCCGGAAATCTCTGAGGGCCAGATTTCCAGCCCTGGAGGGCCTGAAGTTCTGCACCCTGTGTTCTCCTGAGCTCCTTCGCACAAAAGCAGATAGAATAAAAATGTGTCAGCTGCAGACAAATCTCTGATTGCCCTAATCACTTGAGGCAATGCAGCAGGTCGAATTACGATGCAGCAAGAAACTTTAACAAATGCAGCCCGTGGAATGCAAGGCGATACTCGACTAATGGGAAATTTTTAGAGCGCTGGGCTGACCACACTGCTATTGGAGTGAATCTTTTCCTGCAGAATCTTCATGGGGAGGAAATTTCTGACCTCCCCTTCCCACTGCAGTCCCTGTAACCTCTACTCCCTTCAATATTTTCACTCCCATGGGGCTTTTGGGGGTCTACAACACCTCCTCACCAAACTCTGGCTGAGCCGTCCTTGAAACTCAGCCGGTTCAGCCCCATGTTCGCCTCGGAGTCAAAATCAAACCAGCGACTTTTTAAAAGGGGCCTCTGCAGAACTGCTTCTTTCAACCTGTATTAGTTTCACCGTTAATAAAAAGAAGGCATCGGCACTCACCGGGCATCTGGGCTGCCCCTGGAGTCTCCTTGGGGAGCGGTGGGAGGTTTGTGCTCTGAGGCGGCTCCCCCTTTTCCACAAACGGCACGTTGTCGGCGTTGCCGAGCTTCGGCGTCTTCTGGGCTTGACACGCGAGTTCTCCAGGGCTCCCCCGAAGCTCTCTGGGGGGGCTGGCCTGGGGCAAGGGGCTGGCAAAGCGCGGCTCCAGAGCCTCGGCCCCCTCGGCCCCTCCCCGCGCAATCCTGGTGGCCGTCATGGGGTTGAGGGGCAGCCGCTTCCGGCGCTTGTCCAAGCGCTCCACCACGCCGGCGCCACACACCTTGCCACAGACGATGCCCTTCCGGAGGCACAGGAACTGCTCCAGGAGCTTGAAGTAGGGCGCCGTCTTGGGGGCCCGGCCCGAGTGCAGGTTCCCGCACTTGATCTCCTTGTAGCCCCGCTTGAGGTCCTTGGCCCGGCTGCGGCACTGCTCGGCGTCGCGCTCGAAGCCCCGCTCCCGCAGCCGGTCCGCGATCCAGGCAAAGAGCTTCATGTTGCGGTACTGCTGGCCCAGGGCGATCTGGACATCCTCGGCTTTCCAGATGTCGATGAAGGCGATGGTCTCCTTGCGGGACCAGGCGTCCCGTCGCCTCCGGGGTTCGGGAGAGGGAAGGTCTACGTCTGGGGGGCTGGGGACCGGATCGGACAAGGGAAAATGTTCGGCAGCCAAGTGGGAGGCCTCTGGGTCAGTCTCCAGATGTGCAGGCTGAATAGCAAGAATAGTCTGTGTTATTTATTTATTTATTTATTTATTTATTTAAAACATTTATATGCCGCCTATCTCACCAATGGCATCCCTAGGCGGCTAACGATCACACAATTAAAAATTCACAGTAAAACCAATAAACTGTACATTAATAGACATGCAAAAATCCAATATAAATATAAATCACATTAAATTAATACAGCCAGAGGTTAAAATGGCATTGATTGAAAATTAAAATGTCTTTTAAAGAGGAAGGTCTTAGCCTGGTGCCAAAAGGAATATAAAGAAAGTGCCAGGTGAAGCTCCTTATGAAGAGCACTACAAATAATAATAATATGGATGATTATAATAATAATACATGCAGATGTTGCCAGCAATGAGTGATTCGGAAGCCAAGTACATAGGAAGTGGCCTTGGATGGGCTTGGATAATTTATCCATTCAGCTTCTCCCAGGGAGCAACTAGAATTTCGGCGCCAGGCAAAGACCTTTTTATTTAAACAGCATTTTAAATGTTAATACTATTGAATTTTATTTGGCCAGGGCGGCTTATTTTATTCTAATGTATATATTTTAACTGTTATTGTTTTAATTTATTGTGTATTTTATTTTATGCTGTGAGCCGCCCCGAGGCTTCGGCAAGGGGCGGCATAGAAATGTTTTAATAAATAAATAAATAATAAAAATTTCCCATCCTTTGCTAGCTGGTCCTTTGCTAGCTCAAGGATTAAAGGCTGAATTCAAGTGGTGGGCGGGGCTGAAGGCAAAAAGGGGCGTGGTCAAAAGAACCAGCACATTTTATATTAGGGCTCTTGGTGTGAGTAGCCAAGCCCTAGAAGAGCGTATGTTGATGCACTTCTGGAACTTGCACTGCTGTTAGCTTTTCCCCTAGGTTTTATGCTGTTTTAAACTTAATGGTTTAATGCAATGATTTATTATGTTTGTTTGTTTTCTAAATTTAAGCTTTGTCTTGTGAACTGTCTTTGGCTAATGGGTGGTAGAGGAATTTAATAAAAAATTAAATTAGATTTTAGAATGTTTAGTTTTAATTTGTGTTGCTTTTAACTCTGGGGTTACTGTTTAAATTCTCAGCTGTATTGTATGTTATATTGCTAGGTTTTGTGTTTATGTGATGTCTGTTTATTCCCCTTCTATTTGTTAATTTCCATGAGGTGGGTGAATAGTTTAAAAGACTGTATATATCATGGAATATTAAAGACGGTTCCAATACAACATTTATCTGTGCAATAATCTCCTCCTTCGTGACTAACAACAACAACAACAAAAGACACAACCTGTGAATCTTGCAAGAACACAGGCGTATCACCGTATGAAAAACAGCTGCCAGATAACTTTGACTGTGGGGCAGTATAGAAAAGAAATAAATAACTAAATAAATAAAATATTGCAACAGCAACCATCAGCTGAATTAGACCGTGCCTTATCAAAGAGATGTTGCTGCATCTGATAAACACAAAAGTTTTCGCTGATCCAACCTGGTCAACAGGTGCAACGGGCTGATGCCCTGAGTAAGTATTTTGTTACAAAAGTTTCTCAAATCCCCAAATGTGGCCACGGATCCGAAAACACTGGAAAGCTCTGCTCCAGCTGCCTTTCATAAGGGAGTAAGAACAACTATACTAGCTTTTCTCTCACAGTGGCAAACCAGATGGCTCTGGAGCTATTCAGAAAACAGGCAGACACTTCAGATGGAGCCCTCCATCAAACGTTAATTGGGAAGGAAAACATTATATAACTCTGAAATGTATAGAATTTATACCATTTCAAACCCCAAAGGGAAAGCCCAAGTTAGCTAAGACATCCAACAGCACACCTGATAGAGATATTTTCCTGGGTTGCTCCCATTGAAAAACAAAAAGAAAAGCCCAAATATTCAGGGCAGTGTCTGTTTTGGGTATATATTATCCTTCCATATTATGTTCATGGGGGTTTTCAAAAGTATAATAATATACAGACATCAGAAACAATTGGTCTGGAGTGTTGCAGTATACAGAATGCAAAAGTTCATAGTAAGTTAAAAAAGATGTCATTATCATTAGATAATGATTCTTGAGCTAAGGGTACAATCCAGTGGCCACCTGATATCTGTACAAATGGGATCATTCAGAGCCGCAACCACAACATTCTCCAATCTTGAGGTTGGTGTTCCAAAAAGACCGCTTCCCTCCTTTGGCAGTTTGTACAGTGGTTAGAACCTCCCCTAAGCTGTCACTCGCCACCTGTGCTGGACTACGAGTCCTATCATCCCAAGCCCACTTAGCCACCAGTTATAGTTGCCCTACAGTACAGCGAGGGCATTGGAGATGGTGTGAACCAACACTTACCGTTTGGCTCTCGGCCTCTTGTTTCATCTGCAGGAAATCCTCCGCCAGGCCCACGGCTTGCGCACAGGTCTCCGGGTCATTTTGCCTCACGCAGCTCTGGACCTCGGGCGGCAGGACGGTCAGGAACTGCTCCAGGATGACCAGCTCCAGGATCTGCTCCTTGGTGTGCCGCTCGGGCTTCAGCCACCGGTGGCAGAGGTACCAGAGGCGGCTGCAGGCCTCGCGGGGCCCCTCAGCCTCCTGGTAGCGGAACTGCCGGAAGCGCTGACGGAGCATGTCCCTGCTCAGGACCTCCACTCCCGCACTCTCTTCCTTTGCTGCCCCTTTCTCGGGGCCCGGAAGCAGCTGGGGGCCTCGTTCGTCGCTGAACCACCGGCTGGCTTCCAGAGCCCCTTTGAAAGAGGGGCGAAATGACTTGGAGTCATCCCAGGGGGCAGGCTCCAGCCGCTGTGCATTCCCCCGTCCGGACTGGGGGGACTGGCCCGCCTTGGGGACATCTTCCAATGGGGCATCCCAGCCCTGCGGTGTTCCCTCGTCTGGCTCCTGCTTGACCTGCTGCAACGGGGCCCACCCGAGAAAGGCCCTGGTGGCCCCGAACTGGGTGGTGTGCCTCCTCTTGACCTTTCCTTCCACTCCCAGCTGTGGTTTGAGGCCTTCTGGGTTCCTGTCCTCCATTTTCATGCCTGTTCTGCCACGCTGGCTTCTGCCCCAAGCAGCTTGCGACCAAATCTCGCCCTTGCGCCACTGATTTCCTCTCTCCTTTGTTCTAAAAGAACCGGCCTGGCTCAGTCCTCAGGCATGTCTTGGGATGTGCTTTCTGGCCACAGGTCTTCCTCCGTGTTTGAGTGTGTGTATTTCTCTCTCTCTTTCTCAGAAAGAAAATGCTGTCGGGCCAGGATCACACAGAAGACAAGGATGGTCCAGGACCTAGAGAGCTAGCTTTGCCCCTATGAGATCAGAAAAAGATTGGTATTATGAATAAGGATATTATGGGATCACCTTTTATTTATTTTTATTTATTTATTAAAACATGTTTATGCCACCCCATTCGCCGAAGCCTCGGGGCAGAAGAGCAGAAGACTTTCCAAGGCAATGCAGAATAATGAATCCAGTCATAAAAACAGGTCTGGTCTTAGAAAGGAAGAAAAACACAAGAAAAACAGCAAGAAACCCTGCAACCGCAGTGAAATCAGGGGGTCAGGGGGAGGCCTTCTGAAATGCTGGAAGCAATGAAAAGGCACAGATAGTCATTTTGGCTGCCTGAAAGGTTAAGCCACCAGTTGGATGAAGGGTGCAATCCTATGCAGAGTTAGGAGAAAAAAGGCCTACCATTCCCAGTATACCTCCAGCCAGCCAAGTGAGAAACCATCTAGGAGTCCCCGATGGGTGGCGTGGGGGTCAGGCATTAGATTCAAGAGTTCTGGATTCTAGTCCCCCACTCAGCCAGGACCCTCAGCCTGACTACCTCTTAGGGTCGTTGGGAGGATAAACAAGAAAACCTGGGGACAAAATAAGCTTTTTTGGATTCTTTACGAAAGGAATCAAGATACAATATGAAGTGTAGTAGACCATTTTTCCTACAGATTAACAGTAATCTCCATTCTTCAACTGATGGACCACACGAACCCCCAAGAGGAGGTCTGGGGTGCCCCAAGATTTGTAGAAGCACCCAATCCATTCGAGAAAAAAAGGAACCCAAGGAAACAAAAATAACCACCCGGTACACTGAGCCTGATTGCTGTGTGAAGGTGCAGACAGTAGCAGAGGGAACCAAGTGAGATGGCCTGAACAGAAGTACTGTGCGCTGCAACATTTTGATACAGATCAGATGGGTTGTGACTTCATAGTTGCTGAAGGACTTATAGGGATTTCTTAATATTACAGGAGGGAAGGATTCAAGGCACTCTAGGTGGTAATGGACTCTATAGCCCATCTGCCCCAGCCAAGGGATGATAGAGATTGGGAGTCCAGGAGCAACTATGGGGTCCCCAATTCCCCCCACAGACCTGCTATAGAACATCAGAAGCAGTTTTGGGTTTGTGCCCCAAAGCACTTACAATCAAAAGATGTTAATTGTCGGGAAAGCCAACATTAAAGGAGGCGGCCCAAATGGAGATGGGTCCAAGACTCAAATGAGGAAGAGGAGGCCTTTAGGAAGGCCTGTAACCAGAGTGGGTTGGAGGACTCAGAACTTTTAGGCAGATTATGGGAAGGATTGAAGTTTAGCAGCAGGGTGCCATGTTTTGCAGGGGCGAGTCCCAGATTCAATCCAGTTAAAAGGCTCGCAACTAGCAAGTGATAGCTGATAAATGATTTTTTTAAAAAGAGACACTTCTTTGCTCACACTTGTCAACCCACACAGGACTTAAGGTGGTCGTTCATCACAGGGGCCCTGGTTCAGCCTGCTGATCCTTTTGGGAGGACATCAAAATAGTTTTTAGAAGTGTGCCTTTCTCTATGTTGTATGCTTATATGTAGTATGCACTTTACTATGTATTCTTAAAGGGTTTAATCTCTGTTAACCAGCCACAGTTTCAACTACTGGCAGCATACAAATATAATGAAATGGAATCCTAGGCATGTTTAGGCAGAAGAAAAATCCTACAATTCCCAGCATTCCCAAGTCAGCCATACTGGCTGCGGCATGCTGGGAGCTGTAGGAATTTTCTCCCCTGGCTGCACAAATACCCGCTATATCAAAGCATCTCTGGGATAACGGTGCGGAACCACCATCTGCCTTCAGGGCCGCAAATGCTGCGATGCAACACGGGCGCAAAGAAAATCCATACGATTCCAAAGATTGGGGGTCACGGCGGGGTGGGAGAGGAAAGCGGAATCCCTCCTTCCAAAGCGCACACGCATCTATCCCTTCCCGCCGCGCACACACGTTTATCCTGCCCACGGAACCCCCCCTTTTTGCTACGCGTTAAGTTGGAAACAACCCCACAAACACTTCCCCCCGCAAATCCGAGCGCAGGAGGGCATCAGTAAGGGCAAGCGGCGGCTTCACTCGGCGCTGCGGAGCATGCACAGCGGAAGACCCCCCCCCCCAGCGCAGGCTCAGACGAGGAGCAAAAGATCCCCCCCCACACACACACACCGCATCAGCAGCCGGCAGGAAAGCGTCACGGGACAGGCGGGGACGCCCCCACCTTCTGCACTCAGCTGGCTGCTCGTGCCTGCCAGCCTGCCAGCCAGCCTGCGCCGCCCTCCTCCAGCTTGCTCCATTCCGCGGAGATCGCGCTTTCTAAAAGGAAATATGCAGTGCAATGCGGTCCTTGCAAAGAGGATACTTGTGGTTGTTATTATTTTTGCAGTCTGCATTTAAGATGGACCAGGCAGGGGAGACGTGGAGGGAAGGGGGATCCACAGAAACAGAGCAGAGCGATCCGGCGGGGGAACAGGGGGAGGGAGAGCCCACTTCCCTTCAGACCCAGCCCGCCGCACTCACCCATCTTTTGCCACCCCGGCCGGGCAAACTTCTCTCCTCCGGCTCCTGGGAAATCCGGACTCCAGTTTCCCACGCACGAGGGGAAGGAGGAGGGAGGGGACCCGAGCAGGAAGGGGCTGGATTAGATCTTGACATCATGAGCCCCTCCACCGCCGGCCTCTCTAGGAAGCCGGAGCGAGCCCTCTTTCCGTAGCGCATCTAAACGCAAATTGGTCTGGAGAGGGGGTGCGTGTCTTTGCTCCCGCTTCCCGTTCAATGTTTGTTTCTCCCTTCTTCCCCACCTCCGCTCTCTTTCTGCTCTGCCTTCCAAGGTGGGGTTTCTAGTTCTCCATCGTGATGGGGAAAAGAAAAAGATGACAACCGCTCCTGACGGATAGCTGCCTGCCACACGGATAATTCAGAGTTCTGCTTTCAGACGCAATCTTGCGCCTATTTAGGGGAAATAAGTCCTACAACTCCCAGCATTCCCTGCAGTTCCCAGTACAGCTGGCCAGAGAACGCTGGGAGCTATAGGACCTTTTTCTGTCAAAGAGGCACAGGACTGGACCGGAGGTACCTGGAACTGACGTGAAATAGAGGTATGCAAGATACCGGGAGGAGGGGCTGTATTCCCCAGACTGCCATACTGGGAACTGAAGGACTTCTTCTGTCTAAACATGTGCAGGATTGCATGAAAGATGGTGTATCCTAGTGGTTAGGAGCTCAGGACTAGGACTCAGGAGATCTGGGTTCCAGCCACCGCAGCCATGAAACTCTAGCTTTTAGTCACTACTCTCAGCCTGGCCTACCTCACAGGCTGTGGCTGTAGGACTAAAATGGAACTTAAGAGGAAATAAGGCAAGACATAAATGCAATATACTAATTCCCATCAGTTCAGTACTGCAATGGTAAATCTGAAGGTGGGCCTTCTTCCATATTTACCTGCCGCTCCTTAAGATCTGGATCGCAGGTCCTTCTTCAGAATCCCTCTTTGAAGGAGATTAGGAGAGTGGCTACCCGGAGAAGGGCCTTCTCTGTGGTGATGCCTCCATTATGGAATATGCTCCCCAGAGAGGTTCACTTGGCACCGACACTTTATTCTTTTTGGTGCCAGGCCAAAACCTTTTAATTTTCCCAATATTTTTAGGTTTAATTAGGGTTTTATAGAAAGATGTGATGCTGTACTCTATTGCAAGACCGTCCTGAGACTTTTGTAATAGGATGGTATAGAAAAGCTTTAAATAAATAAATCATAAATTATGGGGTTGGGCTGGGACTGGGAAGATTCAGGCTCTAGCCTTTCTCAGCCACAAAACTCACTGGAAGACTTTGGGTCATTCATGAATTCTCAGCTTAAGTTACCTCACTGGGTTATCGTGAGAATAAAGTAGAAAGAAGGTGGATTCTGTGAGCTGCTTCAGGCTCCAAATAAGAGTGGGGAAAAGGCAGGATTTAAACACACTACTAAATAAAGTAAGAGCAGAAAAAGAGCTGTGCTGGATCAGTCCATCAAGGCCAGTATTCAGTTTGCACAGTGGCCAACCAAGCCATAGCACCACCCTGCCCATGTTCCCCAGTAACTGGAGTACATGGGCAAACTGCCTCTGATCCTCGAGGTTGCATGAGCAAACAAGACTAGCAGCTACTAATAGTTTTCTCCTCTGTGAATTTGTCCAGTCCTTTTTTAAAGTCGTCCAGTCTGGTGGCAGTGGATTTTGTGGCAGTGGATTTTGTCGCTGAAATCTGCACCGTACAAAGTCCCTCTTTTGATCTGTCCCGAATTTCCCACCATTCATCTTCCTGGGGTGAGTCCTGTGGTAATTCATTTCCTACAATATGATGGGAGAGGGAGAAAAATGTCTCCCTTTCCACTTTCTCCATACAATGCATAATTCTGGACACCTCTGGACATAATTCTGGACACCTCTATCCCGCCTTCCCTCACTTACCTTTTTTCTTAACCTATCAATCCTAAACGTTGTCATTTTTCCTTACAGCAACTTCCGCCAGATCCTCGATCATTTCAGTCACCCTTTTCTGCACTTTTCCCAACAACAGCCCTGCAAGGTAGCCTGGGCTGCGAGTCTGTGACTGGCCCAAGGTCACTCAGATAGTTTCATGGCTGGGTGAGGACTTGAACCCAGATCTCCCAGGTCCTCAGTCCGACACTTTTTTTGTCTTATTAGGCAAAAACAACTCCTGGAATTATGGGGGGTTTTTTGGTCTTAATATGCATAACATGATGCCTTCCTGCCTTTCACCGTTTACTCAGAATGAAGACCCTGGGCCAGCCTTCTGCGGAGAATATGTTTCTAAATTTGGTGCTTCAAGATTTTGTTATGGGTTTTAATGTTTATACTGTTTTGCCATATTTTCAGACATTGTTGCAGGTGAGGGCAGCAAAGTTCAGCATCTCAGCTCCTTGGAAATGCCTTTGAAGGCTGCAGTTGTGATTATGACCTTGGAGGGTCTCTTGCAATCCTCACCTCCCTCTTTTTCCCACCCTCCATGGGATACCCATAATCCTCTGTTGTTTTGAGGATTATGGGTAACCACACTGGGTGGTGTCCAAAGTAACAGAGCCCATTTTATATGGTACTCAGAAGAAATCATGTTGTGGCAGAAATACAAGGCAGATACCATGACACGGCCCCTCGCCTCCCTCTTCCCTCCAATAAAGTTATTTACTGGTCTCTTTTTACCTGCATATCAACCGATTTATCCATGCAATAGCCCTGCGAAGTAGATCAGGCTGAATGAAAGTAACAGGCCATTGAGTTCCATGGCTGAGTTGTTATTTAAATTTGGACCACTCAGTCCTAAAACAACATGCTGATCCAGGCTTTTCTATCCTATTGTTCCCAGATGTTGTTGGACTACAACTCCCATAACTCCCAGCATTGTATTTTTATCGTTTGGGCTGAGGCTTGATACAAATTTGTCTATTTATTTATACGTACGTGTATTTATAGGCTGCCTATAACTGCTGAGGCCTTCCAGCAGCCTTTGGACATGCTATAGAATGGGTCTATTCTAAATAAACCGAGAGCGCTGGCTGGGGGGTGATGGGAATTGTAGTCCAGTAAATAATTGGTGACAGTGGCTCCCAGAGTGCTCCACTGCAGAAACTCTCAAACTCCTCTTTAAATCAGTTAAACCTCATGGGAGACTTTAGGGCAGTCACTTATTTTCAGCTGAAGCTACCTCACAAGATTGTTGTGAAGATAACATGGAGAGTAAGAGGATCATGTAACTTTTTTCAGGTTCCTTACAGGAAGACGGCAAGAATATAAATCTAATATGCAATGAAGTAAAGCTATTGTGGTACTAGAGTGTTTTCTCACTGGATTTCAGCCGCAAACCGCTGATTTGGGCGCTCTCCACCCCCCATCTGGCCAGTGACATGCTGCGGATTGTTGTAGGTTCCAGAGCAGGATGGAAATGGGCCCTTGATTTCTGGAAACCGCCTGACCTACTGGGGCTCTTAATCGATCTTTTGCCCACCTTTGCAATGCAACTCAAAAGGCAGTTTGCGGGGAAGAAGCCAAGCCCATCCAAGATTTCTGTTTTTCCTCCAGGAATTTTTGAGGGCTGGGGGAAGGTGTCTGTGAGCAAAAGAATCCAACCGCACTGAGAGGAAACGTTGAAGCAACAGGGCCTCCAGCATTTAAACCGTTGGGTGTCCAGTTTCCTGGAATTATAGGAAAAAAACATGGGGTGGTTGCTAGGTAGCCGGCTTAGCTTAATTGCATTTCAGTCCAGAGGGGCTGGCTCAGGGGTTTGGCAGTGACAAATGAGCCGACATGCATGGAAAAGCCACAGTGAAATGGTTTAAACGAATTTAAAATCAGCAAGTTCTACCAGTAGAAGGGAAAGGGAAATAATTCAGAGTTGTTTGGCTTGAGCTGAAGATGTTAGATTATATCCTATTAATATGTTATGCATATTATGCATAATATACACACACACACTCATACATAATATTTCACTGGGATGCAAGCGGTATGCAACCGGAGACAGCACTAACCCACTGGAATTCTATTGACTTTTTATAAGAAGACAACACATTATTTATTAACTTATTTAACTTCTTGGGTTAAATCTGCCTTCCTGCTCACTAAAACTCTCTCCATCTAGAGCGGTTTTGAAGTACAGGTACTCATGGCAGAGTCCAAAAATGCACAGCTTTGCTGATTCAAACCAACTGGATGCTGAATATCAATTGGGTTACCAACTAGATAATGGAAAGCCAGTGAGGTTTAGTGGTTAGAGCACTTATGTCCTGCTCAGACATAAAGCTCACTGCCTGCCTTTGAGCCAGCCAGATTCTCAGCCAAGCCTACCTCGCAGGGTGGTTGTGAGGATAAAATAAAGAGGAAGAAGACCACTCTGTAAGGTACCTGGAGTTCCTTGCAAGAGGAGAAAAGCTGAGATATAATTATTTGCCTGTGTGTATTTTTCCACCGTATCTGGGAAAATCCATCTCCCCTCTGCACTCCTCACCTACTTGAGGATTGTAAGCTTGGCTCAGAAGGGAAATGAGGGGGTGGCAGATGAAGGTTGCATCCTTATTCCTGGTGCTTTGACCCAGTGAGGTCCAGTTCCACTACACCACAGTCAGTACCGTGCCCCCCATAAGGGGATGGATACCCTTCTGTAAGGATTGGAAGCTGCCCCGGGTGCGGGATGCTTCCGCAAGGTCGTGGTGTGATATATCCTGCTGTTGCCTAACGCAGGCAGTTAGAAATCTGCCACCAGACCAGGTGTAAGATTTTTGCATTATTAACCCAGGATGCCCTAAGCAACGTGGGACGGGATACCGGAAAGAATTCCTCTGGAACTGATTTGCCTGACTGCTGCAGTCATCAGCTTGCGATCAGGAAGAGGGCCTTTTCTGTTGTGGCCCCCAACCCCGCCCTGCAATACCTTCCCCATCTCCAGAAATATTTATTTATTTATTTAAAACTTTTATAAACCATCCCTTACCTTGGTCTCAGGACGGTCTTATAATAAAACAAAGTGCAGCACAGCATCCAAATTAATTTTCTATACGAAATTATCTATACAATTAATTTTAATTTTTTTAATTAATTTAAATTAATTTAAATTAATTTTCTACACAAAATTAAAATTATCACATTAAAATCAGGCTCAGAAAATTAGACAATAAAGCCTACTTGACTGCAACAGTTTAGATACACATCAAACCCCGCTTTTCTAGTCTCCTCCTATGATTTTCAGCTTATTTCTTCCGAGTACCCGGCCTTGCTTAGCCAAAATAGCGCATCCACGCACCAGTGGGGCAGACTTATTAGATTTTTTTCGCTTTTACTGCAAAGAGGATCACGCCTCCCTGGCAAGTAATAATGGGAGGAGAGATTCGCCCCAGGATCTGAACTACCATTCCCAGAAACCCTTGCAACCCGTCAGGGCTTGCCAGCCTCTTGTTTTCTCTCTGCCACAACAAGGGCAAACTTCGGTGCGCGTAGGTTTTTGCAAACGCAAGCAAGTCTCCTGCAAAACTTCACTCGCTCCCAGAAGCAGCCGTCTGGGGAGGGAAGGAAGGAGATTTCCGATTCCTAGACCGGAGACCCAAGCTCCGTGCCCGCCTCTTCCTGCACTGTTTCCTCCCTTGCAAAACTGAGTCTCCTGCATGTACTTTTTCTTCCCCCACCCACCCCAGGAGTAGCCGCGGCTTTGGGGTTTGGGAGGAAGCTGGAAAGGGCCGCCTGGGTGAGTTGCATGCGCAACGGGAGGAGAGGACAAAGCGGGGGGAGCTTTTGTCCGGGTGCAAAGGGGTGCGTGGAAGCGAAAGATCTCAGAGGCTCCCTTAGCCTAGGAGAGAGTTGGCTTGCCTGTTTAATATCGTGGCTTTAGAGGGCAGGAATACGGAGACGGTGGACAGAGGGGCATTTTTCTCCCACTCCCATTCTCTAGCACCCAAAGGGATCGTCTCAGGACGGAGGAAAGGGCGCTTCTCACGGCACAAAGCGGAATTCCCTTCCACTAGCGGTCGGGGTGGCCACCCATTTGGAGGGCTTTGAAGGGGGCTGGAGACATTCATGGAGGAGAAAGCCATCAAGGTGACTAGTCCTCAGGCCCATATGCTACCTCTAGGACCAGAGGCTCTACGCCCATGTCCCCCAGTTGCTGGGAATCATGGGCAGGAGGGTTACTGTTGCTCGCCTGTCCTTTTTCTGGTTTCCCCTGAGCGACTGGTTGGCTCCTTTTCACTGGGACCTTTTTCTGATGTAACACAGCTTTTGCTGTGCTCTCAAAGCAGGACTTTGGCCCTGGGGCGCATTTTTTCTTCCATTCCTGCCTCTCCTTTCCTCCAAGGTGGCACGGTTAGTTCCTTCCACCCACCATTTTTCCATTTAAGCTCCTTTACAGCCCTGTGAGGTAGGCTGAATTGGGAGATGACAAGAGCTTAAACTTACCCAGTGAGAGCTTGGCAGCTGAGTTGGGCATTGAACCTGGGTTTTGTCGGGCCCGGCCTGACACTTTTTCACAGACTTGCCCAAGCTGGGGACTTCCAGCTTGCTAGGACTGCATATCCCATCATTCCCAGCCATGAAGTGATGGAACGTCAGTCCAGCACATCTTGAAGGTGTCATCTTGACAAAATCTGGCTTTATTTATTTATTTAAAGTATTTATATGCCATCCTGTCGCGAAAGCCTCAGGATGGCTCTCATAGATAGGGACGGCTCACATAGATAAGCCGTCCTTTAGCTGCAATATTGCAGAGACTCTGCCAGGTTTTTCTTTACCCAAAAAAGTATAAACCCTGCCTTTTGCTCCCAAGTGCGGTTGTCATTTGGTGATGCAAAACCCCATCCTATGCAAAAGTAAGGGCGACTGAGTTCAGTGGGGCACACTCTAAAATAAAAATGGGTGTAGAATTGCAGCCTCAGTTGGTTAAGAGTTACTAGTTAAGGGTGCAATTCAATGCATGTGTGGCAGGAAAAAGACTTGTGATTCCCAGCCATGTTTTCTGGGGACAGTGGAACCTGTTTCTGTCCAAACCTGGATTGGATAGCTATTATTACATTACATTTATAGCCTTCCATTTTTCCTCTTGTGAGGAACACAAGGCAGCTTACCTGACTCTGTTTTATCCTCACAGCAACACCCCTGTGAGGTAGGCCAGGCTGAGAGTAAGTGACTGGCGCACAGTCGCCCTGTGAGCTTCATGGCCGAGTGGGAACTTGAACCCGGGTTTCCCAGGTTTCCAGTCCAACACTTTAAAGTAACTCAGGAGGTTTCCTCACTTTACTGGGTGATCGTTTTCAAAAAAGCTGAATGTGGTATAAATACCGTTTAAAGCTGCAAAGGGCCAGCAAGATTATAGAAGAGACACTGATCCTGAAGGTGTTTTGTGTGAGAGACATACAAATGATCCTGGTTTTTCCCCAAGTTTGCCGATTCCTCCTCTAGGGAATGGGAGCTGTTTTGACTATGGGTGCTTGATAATTGGATTTGCAATAAGAATGAAGCGGCCTTCCTCCAATCCGGTGCCCTCGAGATGTTTTGGACTACAACTCCCAACTTTCCTGACCATTGGTCATGCTAGGCTGAGGCTGATGGGAACCACAGTCCAGGTTTGCCCCCCTTGACTAAATACAGGAAATACAGCTTTGCCCCTCAATATGTTAAACTCAGTCTGCAACCTCGCACAGTCAAGGAACAAAATATTGGCTCTCTCTTGCTCAGTTTACATTGGAGCAGCTTTTCTGAAATACACCCCCTCTAAATATTTTGGACTGCAACTCCCATCATTCCTGACTGTTGCCTGTGCCTGTTGGGGCTTCTGGGAGTTGGTCCCAAAGGTGAAAGTTAAAAAGCCATGAAGCTCTCTGGGTGAAGTTGGGCCAGTCACTGATTCTCGGCCTAACCTACCTCGCAGGGTTGTTGAGAAGATCAAATGGAGATGAGGCAGATTATCTAAACTGCCAGGAATGCCTGGAAAGAGGGGAAAAGGCAGGCTATAAATGCAATAAAATACAAAAAATACTGGGATCTCTTAAGAGGGAAAAAGGGACAGAAGTTTTTATGTTTAGGGGAAGTGGCCTGCATTTGCATTGGTTGTGTTTTTGGAGGGATTTGTTTTCTGGAGAGCTTATACAGGTTCTCTCAACCACTTCCTCCACTTTTAAAATGTTCAGTTTCCCGCTACGCCACATTGTCAACAGTTCTTGGAAGGCAGATGTGGCTGAAAGTCTGGTCTGAACCAAAATGATCGTAAAAGTCTCTTCTCTTTCAGGACGGGGCAGGGCTGGGCGACCCCTTCTTTCACCCAGCTCCCCCAGTAACATGTGGTCAGAGCTGGTGTTGTAGCCCCACTTTCAAGGCTATTTATTTATTTATTAGATTTCTAGCCCACCTTTTTTCCTTCCCAGGAACTCAAGGTGGCTTATATATTTTTCCTCCCTCTCTCAATCTTATCCTCACAACAACAGTCCTGTGAGGTAGGCTGGGCCGGGAGTCTGTGACTGCTCCAAAGTCACCAGTGTTTATTTAATTACTATATTTCTTCATCACGACTCTGATGCTAGTCAAGGGGATTTAGAAAGCTTTCGCCTAAACAAGAGAGCGAGAAAGGGAAAAAATTCCAGGGCGTGTTTTTTTTTTTTTTTTTGTCCAGCTCATATTGGAAATACTATTTTCGTTAGTTGGGGCCTCTTGTCTGTTTTTGGAGATGTTGATAAAAAGGCCTTTGAAAAGTGCTTTCAGTGTAGAAGGGTTACTGGAAAACCTCTATTTTTTATTATATCCGAAGAAAGACAAGTGGTCCCTGACAAAGGAAAAAGATTCTTTCCAAAACCCATTAGACAAAATAAATATTATTTCCAGGTACCTGAGAATGTTTTTCTTCCTTTTGTTTTTGTAGTGTAGCAATGTCTTCCTCTTTCATTGTTTTATGGACACTTCAGAAAATTAAAAGGCATAGTAATAAAAAACAACATGGTAAAATGTTAAAAACAACTTTCAAGGCTGTAACAACCCTTTTAAAATGAGTCTTAACCCTTGTCTTGAACACAGAAAAATGTGGGGACCCTGTGCAATTCCAAAGCTTTTTTTCCAACATGATGCTCATCCATCCCCTCCCGCAATTATTTGGAGGAGTCATAGATTTTGCCCAGTCTTTATATCAAAGCCAACAAACTGTGATTAATTTTAATGATGGTTTGTTTGGGAAAGACTACTTTCAGACCATGGCAGCTACCAGCCCAGTCTGAAAGTAATCTGGACTTTTCAGCAAACCTCTTAAGAGAGCTTGTATGTCCTGTTATGTATAGTGGTTGTAACTTTGTCCCAAGCATCCCCCATCCTATTTTCTGAAAATATCTATCATAAAGAGACTCCTTCCACAGACCCCTTGTTTTGTGCGATGCCCATTTTTGCAGCTCGGGTCAGTTAGGCAAGCCTTCTCTTTGCCTTCCTAGCTTTCTTGGTGCAGGGAGTTGTGCTGTTCTTGTTTTGGAGCGGAAGAATGGTTTCCTGTCACAGGACCCTCCAAGTGAAGTCTCAAGATCATAGCCTGATCATAGTCTCTGGGAGGCCTCTGGGCACACATTTTCTCTTATTTCCAAAATATGCTCTCTCCCTTAGGGAAATTGGTCACTCCCTTGTCCATGTGGAGCATTTGCTGCACCGTGAATCGGTGAGCTGCTGGAGTGCCGTGGGCAAATCAAGAAAGGCAAAGAGCAGACAACTGCAGAGCCCCGTCTTGTGTTGGATGCCTTTGAGAGATCCTGTCTCTTCAGCCCGGGTTAGGGATTCCTTCAGCAGAGAGAGGGAGAGAGAGAGAGAGAAATGGCTGCTGAACAGGCCATGAATATCCTCCCGGAGAAGAAGAGCTTCTGGGAGTCCCTTCAGAGGAAACCCGGAGAGGAGATTAAACACGAGCCATGTGACGGGCTCCTTCAGCAGTGGGAAGTCCAGTGGCAGGAATTCCTGAAGATGGTGGAGTCCCCACAGTCAGGGTTGGGAGCCCCGTTGGTGCCAGATGAGCCCCCCCCATGGGACGATGCCAAGGGCTTCCTGGCCTCCTTCGAGCAGGTGGCCGAGGCCTGCCGGTGGCCCAAGGAAGAATGGGCGGCCCGACTCCTGCCGGCCCTCAGCGGCGAGGCCAAACGGGTCTTTAGCAGCCTGGAGGGCCGAGACAGGAAGGACTATGGGAAAGTGAAGGTGGCCATCTTGCAGGGAGATGCCCTCAACAGGGAGAAGCAGCGCCAGCACTTCAGGCACTTCCGCTACCATGAGGCCGAGGGGCCGAGGGGCGTGTACAACCGGCTGCAAGAACTCTGCCGCCGATGGCTGAAGGTCGAGCGGCACTCCAAGGAGCAGATCCTGGAGCTGCTGATCCTGGAGCAGTTCCTGACCGTCCTGCCACCGGAGATCCAGGGCTGGGTGAGAGAACGAGGCCCCGGGTCCTGCGCCCAGGCGGTGGCCCTGGCCGAGGATTTCCTCTGGATGCAACGGGAGTCTTTGCGATGGGAGCAGCAGGTGAGTCCTTTCTTCCTGCATCCCTCGAGCGAATTATGGTTTGCAGAGAGAGGCATATGGAGGGTTTGGCCTGTTCTCTGGCTCCACCTGCACCTGTGAGCAGCGCAAGGGCATCCTCAAGTGGCAAGGACGGATGGATTGATGCTGAAGATTTAGGGCACAGTCCAAGCCGAACTCCCATAAACCTGCGAAGAAGGAGGGTTATGGGCCTCCGCAGTGGAGGGTTACGGAGCGCAACTTGATTTTTGTCTCTTCTCCACCCTCTAAAATGCACTCCAAGGTCGCTTCTTCAGTCTTGGAGTGACGGCTGGCGTGGCTCTTTCTGCACCAGCTGTGAGAAGGCAAAAAGGCCACCTTTTGCTCAGAGACCCAGCCGGGAGGCCAGAAAGCTGTTTGGCTGGACCTCTGGAAAAACAGTTTTGGGACCTTGATTTTGAAAACCAGTCAAATAAGAGGCTGTGTATGTTCATCCCAGGAAAAGCATTCCACAAATACCAAAAAGGCCTGTTTTGTGCCTTTCAATTTAACAGATTTTGAGGGATGGTCCCTCAAGGGGGATTGGTGAGAGAAGTGTGGGGTGAGCGTGGCAGAGATGCCTGGACTTGGGACCCAAGGGATCTGGGTTCTGGTCTCCACTCAGCCGTGAAGCTCACCGGGTGATGCTGGTCCAGTCACTGACTTTCTGCCTAACCTACCTCACAGGGTTGTTGTTGTGAGGATAGAATAAAGAGGGGGAGAAATGTGTAAGCTGCCTTGGATTCCTTGTAAAAGGAGGAAACCAGGGTATAAATGCAGTGTAATAATAATAATAATTTTGAAGGTTCCTGACATAAATTCACCACAAGCCTAAAAGGGCAAGACAAATGACTGAACTGGACACCAGGCCATCGTCTCACCTCACGCTGCTTCCACCTTGCAAAGCCGGCTAAGCCGCCCCGAGGCTCTTTGCGAATGGGGCAGCATAGGAATGTTTTAAATAAATATACAAATAAATTCAGGAAGGAAATGATGGGGTTCGCTTTAGTTTAGTTTTGCATTTGCAGCAAACATGAAGGTATGCTATACGCACACAGACTGAATTCGGACAACACAGTCCCCCACACTTGGGTTGAGAATTTGTTGGTGGACAACCCGCCATTCGCAACCCAAGAACAAACCATGGGTTTCTTCCTGGGTTGCTTGTGGTTGACAAGCCATGAACGATTTCCAGGACTGGGTTCGGACAGCGTAATAACCCATGTTTTGGCAACAACCCATGGTTCCGTGCCTACTCTTACTCAACCTGAACTCAACGCCTGGGTGTGGGTCACCCTGTTGTCGGGACCCAGCAGAGCCATTTTGCCCCCTCGGTCCACTGCTGGCATAGCTGGAACCCAAAGAGGCCCGGATCAGCCAGCAAGATGGATTTCAGGTGTCCTGCTGAAAACAAGAGTGCAGTGAGGGCAGACGGGGGGAGCCTCCCCTCTGCCATTTTCAGGCCATTCCTGTTCCATGGGACTGTTTCACGGCCTGGTCTTCCTTGTCCTTTCAGGTGGTAACAACAGCGATCCCTTCGGCAGCAGAAATCAGCCCAGTACCTGAAGCAGAACCGGCTCCGTCAGAGGCTGGGAAGCGGGCACTCTGTTTGGTAGTCAAGCTGGAATCCGACGCCGGACACGTGAGCTCATGTAAGTGAAACACCGGGTTGCAAAAAGAATTCATGGTGCTCATCGACTGCGACAGTAGGGGCAATTACTTTTTAAAACGCGTGGACTTTTTCTCTTACCTACCTACCTACCTGCTGGCTGTGATCTGAATGTATGAAAATGGTTTCTTATGCAGCCATCATGGGCTGTTCATAAGAGTGAGGTATCAGCCATCTTGCAGAACAACAACAAATCATTAGGCAAAAACCATTGAAGCCCCCCCCCCCCCGCAACCTCTTCAAGCTCATGTGAATTGGGAATGAGAACTGAACCAAACGGTGCTGCGGACCCTCAGCAATGGTCCCATATTTGCGAAGTGCTGTTCGTGAAGCGAAGCATGAAAACACCATTATTTTTCTCCTTCGCAGTTTAGTTACAATTAGTTGTTGATAACAGCTTGCTGTAAGCCCCTAAGCATTTTAAGCAGGCGAGATACATCCTTTCCTTTTACTCTGTGACCAACCTGAAAATACAAAGGCTGCTGAAGGAGGGAGGGAGCTGGTAAAAGACTGGTATGCGAGCCAGTGTGGTGCAGTGGTGAAGAGCGCGGGACTGGGACTCAGACGATCTGGGTTCTAGTCCCTGCTTAGCCACGGAGCCGATTGGAAGACTTTGGGCCAGTCAATCACTCTTCAGGCCAGCCCACCTCACAGGGTTGTTGTGGGGATAAGATGGAGGAGTAGAATGATGTAAGCTGCCTTGAGCCCTTTGTAGGAAAAAGGCAGGATATCAATCAATCAATCAATCAATCAAAGACAGTTTTGGGGGAGAATGTTTTGTTTGTTTGTTTTAAATCAAGGTTAGTAGCTTCCAGAGTAGTTTGTTAAGAGGTTAGTAGCTTCCAGAGCCACCATGGAAATAAAAGCTATAGCTCCATATTGATTGGTTGGTTGGATTGAATCCCTGTGTTTCCATCCAAATTTTAAAATAAAAACTTCTAAAATTAAAGCAGTCTTAAAAATAGATCAACAAAAGAATAAGGGTTTTTTTATGTGTTGCAATTGTATTCTTTTAACCGTTTTATGTTGTTTACTGTGTGAGCCACCTAGAGAGGCCATTCTGGTAGTTATAGGCATCGTATAAATATGGGAGGGCGGGAAGGAAGGAAGGAAGGAAAACAGCAGCTAACCCTGCAAACAAACGTGATACCCCAAAACTTGCTTCAATAAGAATGTGTATTGCCTGCCAGCTAAAGGACGCAGATGAGCAGTAAAGCTCTCATAAAAAAAGGAATAATCTACTCCCTGTATCTGGTCCCAGTCAATGTTCTGGCTGCAAGTATTTTGGACCAGTTGAGCAGCCTAACAATATCAAAAAGAAGGTCCCTCCAATCCAGCACTTCTTACACATGATGACAAAAGATTGTGCTGCTCACAGGATCCCTCCAGCAGGATGGGTGCAAGGCATCTGCCTGCCCAGCATCTCAGCAACAGGTGTGTGCAGGTGAGCCACCTCTGGTGAAGGAGGGAGCACATGGCCAACAGGGCTAGAAGCCACGGAGAGCGTCCTCCTTCATGAATCTGTCCAGGCCCTTTTTAAAGCCATTCAGACTGGCTAGTAGAAATGTTTTGCAGGCTAGTAACTTTAGTGGAAAGGTTTGCAGGCTAGGAACTTCAGTGGGTTTATTTACAGGGCTGGTTCATTGACTTCAGTTCCTAGTTTAGTAACTGTGTTCTCCAATCTGCCTTTTTCAAGTCTCTCTCCATTCCAGCAGGTGACGCTTGGCAGAGCGAGAACAGCAGAGAGATGCTTGAGGTCCCAGTGGAAAGGGCTGGGCAGCCAAAGCTGGACGAGAAGCTTGAAAATCAAGCTGCACCGCGGAGGACAAGAAACCTTCAGACAGACAAATGGAAGAAAAGCCCTGTTGCTTGTCAGGGTGCTGGGTTCCATAATGCATCTACCCCAGAAGATAAGCCAAATGAAAAGAGAAAATATAAGTGTAATGTCTGTGGGAAATTCTTCAGTTATAAGTCAAGCCTTAAAATACACCTAAGAATCCACACAGGAGAGAAACCCTATAAATGCCTGGAGTGCGGGAAGAGTTTCATTCGGAGTGATCTCCTTGCTTCACACCAAAGAATCCACACAGGAGAGAAACCATACAGCTGTTCGTACTGTGGAAAGAGCTTCTGCGATCTCTCCACTCTTATTAAACATCGGCGAATCCACACTGGAGAAAAGCCATACGTGTGTATGGAGTGTGGAAAGAGCTTCAGTCAGAAGGCAATCTTGAATTCACACCAACGAATTCATACAGGGGAGAAACCACATAAATGCATGGAGTGTGGAAACAGCTTCAGCCGGAGTACTTACCTTATTTCTCATCAAAGAATACACATGGGAGAGAGAACGTACAAAAATGTAGATTGTAGCAGGAGTTTTTCTGAGCAGTCTGGCCTTATTCACCATCAGAGAATTCAAGTTGAGGAGAAACCATGTAAATGCCCCGAATATGGTCAAAACGTAAATCAGCATGCATCACGTTTGGCACATCAGAAAGGGTATACATTGAGTGACACTATCAGTGTTTTTGAACGTGGGGAAAAACTTCAACTGGAGGCAACATCTTATGAGACTTCTGAGCGTTCAAGCAATTAGTCTTTTGACTGGTCACCCACAGCAAGTTGAATTTGCCTCCTGGCGACCAGATGAGCTTCCGCTCCAGGGATCAGAGACACAGGGGTAGCTGTCATCACAGCAGAAAGGGCAGCAGTATAAATGCTTGAAAGTTTTTTTTGTTCTTCAGTGGTGATGCAAACTACAGCAAACATACATGGGCTTGCTATTTGCTAACCGGCTTTAGGCTTCTCAGGTTTCAGGGAAGGATGGAGTTCTGGTCTATTCTCAGTCACCACCTCCGCCTTCCCATTTGCCACACTGCTTATGCAAGCAGATCTCTACACACTCGTTTAGGCTCAGACTTTTATCAGAATAGATTTGGTCTACTAGCCCATCAAATATCATCATGTTAAATCAAATCAAATCAGATTCTTTATTGTGGTCGTGGACCAGCATGAAACAGAACTACTGAAGTTGCTTCACCATTACCATAAACAAAGATTTAAGTATATTAAATACTACAATTATTGACCCAACATTAAAATAATGGTAAAGTTTGGGATTAAAAAAACATAAAATGCCAATAAAGTAAAGCTTCCCAGCAGCCTAGCCTTATTGTGTTGCTGTATAATCCCTCTAATTTAGAACTCTGGTGTAAATTCATCATATCAGGGCATGGAGTATAACATCTCTCATGTTCCAAATTAGAATTGCCGTAGTCCATCTTTTTCCGGGTGTTAATCATGGCTGCAAAAAACTTAGCAACCATATATGTAATAGTGGGATTACAGTCTTAATGCAACAAATAGCCGTAATATTGACTTGAACACCCTGGGAACATATTCAACAATGGGGAAATAAAATCAGCATGAATTTTTCTCTAGAACATAAAATTAAACAGAACATGGTTTGAGTTTGTCCTGCGGTGCAAGTCGTAACCACTGAACAAGAAGTGTCTTTTTATAATAGCCCTCTTGAACTGCCGGAGGAAGTCCACCGCACTGGGCCAGTGTGAATGCCCTTCTGTGTTTGGGAACCTCCAGCTGAGTGAGACAGGATGTGGAGCAGCATTGCATCTGCAATCCTCACGAATATAAAATCCATTTACTCTGCCAATATTTCCTTGTGTCTGTAATTCATTGTTTAATGGCCTGATCAAAGCCCATATTTAATCGAGTTGATGGGGAGAGACCCAAAGGTGACAGTTTCAGCTCATTTGTCTTTGTCCAGCTAGATTTGTAATCATCCTGGAAAATACTGTCATGCCTTGTCAGATGTTGTGAGATGGTGTAGGACAGAATGTAAGATTTATTTCCCAAATTTTACATTCCAGGATGGAAACCTGCAGGTTATCCTACAGCTAACACCAAATGTGGAAGGACAATCTTGGATTATCTTCTCTGTCTCCCCAAACTTGGGATCATCTCAGTGGCTCTCCGTGCTATTCCCCTTTGAACACTTGGCTCCACAGAACCCCTTGCCAAGGGCTACCTTAACAATCGTGATAACAACCATAATAAAACCCTTAACCATAAAGCTGCTGCCACCAGAATAAATCCCTCCATCATGTAGCCAGTAGCAAACATCTAGACCTCTGGTGGGATGGACATTTCAACTAGAAACTTCAACTAGAGAGCCAGTGTGGTGTAGTGGTTAAGAGTGTGGGACTGGGACTCAGGCGATCTGGGTTCGAGTCCCCACTCAGCCATGGAGCCAACTGGGTGACTTTGGGCCAGTCACAGACTCTCAGCCCAACCTACCTCACAGGGTTGTTGTGGGGATAAGATGGAGGAGGAGAGATGATGTAAGCTGCCTTGAGCCCTTTGTAGGAAAAAGGCAGGATATAAATCGCAATATAAACAAGATGAGAAAGCGGGATGTAAATGTATTACTAAGAGGCTCTCATTGGCTACTAACCTTGCCCAATTTGGGCATCCCCAAAGAGAGGCTGGACAAGGTTCCCTTCCTCAGACAGAAGTGGGAAGCGAGTGGCTAGCTCTGCCCCACAGTGCCAAGACGTTGCTTTGCTTGACCCACTGCCCTTCCCTATAGGAATGCACAAGAGCCACTTGGCTTATATAGGAGAAACTATTGGGGTACTCTCAGGACCCTCCCCACTGCAATTAAGAAAGGAACCTCTTTGTTTTTGCAAGACTGTGTCCTGGTTTTTGTTCCTGGTCACACACGTGACCGACTGGCCGAAGTAAGTCAGATGTTTGGCATCTGAGCTTGGGCATTCTTTGCAGTCTTTCGTTATAATAACTTGGTTTTTGGTTTTGCTTATTTACAACAAGGGAATAGGACTTTCCATTCTGTGAACGCGTCTCCCATTGTGGATTTGCCATTTCCAAAGGCAGGGCTATCTAAACAATAAAAGAGGTTTCTTAAGGGAAGTGTTCTTGACCTGTTCAACATGGAGAGCCGCGGAGTGGGTGGCTGAGGAGTGCTGCTAGGGGAAGGATATTTCTGTCTAAGCATGCATAAGATTGCTCCCAAAGTGCTTCATCATTATGATCAATGTTCTGTACTGCAGAAAAGCCAAAGCACTCTCTTTCTGTCTCTCTTTTTGTATGTCAGCAGTGGCCAAACACCTTCAGGCTGAATGGGCTGGGAGCTGAGGACAGATTCTGTAGCACTTCAAGAACCGGAACTGCTCTCCTCCGTAACTAAAGCAGGGGTGCAGACCTTCAAGCCCTGGGGCCAGATCTTTCCCCCTGGCCTACGGTTCTAATCCAGACTTCCAGCTCTGCTCAGATGTTCACGCCCTTCTTCATTGTCTGCACCCCTTTCCTGCCTCCGTGATCATTGGTTTCCCAGCTTTTGTGCAGCTGCTTCCCCATGGGAAAAAGTTGGAATGCCTCCCCTACAGCTAGTTGTTGTTACTTGCGAAGTCGTGTCCGACCCATTGTGACCCCATGGACAACATTCCTCCAGGCCTTCCTGTCCTCCACCATCCCCCGGAGTCCACCCAAGCTCACACCCACTGCTTCAGTGACTCCATCCAGGCACCTCATCCTCTGCTGCCCCCTCCTTCTTTTGCCTTCAATTGTTCCCAGCATCAGGGTCTTCTCCAGGGAGTCCTTCCTTCTCATTAGGTGGCCAGAGTATTTGAGTTTCATCTTCAGGACCTGGCCTTCTAAAGCGCAGTCTACAGCTTAATGTGCTGCTATTAATTTGCATGGCATACTGAGCCACCTTGAGAAGAAGTCATAGTAGGTGACTCTCAACTGGGCTGGGCTGTTAACTCCTGCCATAGAATCCTCTGTGTGGTGGCTACCCCTGCCTGGTGTCTCCCTCAATGCATCTCAGTGCTTCTGCTCACACCCAACCCTTTTTCTTGGGACCTTTGTAGCAGAAATCCTTGCGTCCTTTACCAGCATTTTTTTCCAGCTGGTGTGCTGCAGTTGCTAGTAGATGAAGGAAACTCACTGGTCAGAAAAAAAAATATATATTTTGGAGCCTTTGCAAATGTGGGAAAGGGTTTGCATACTTTAAAACCCCCAGAAATGTTCATAAATTTCTCTTTTCTACTGCTCTGACATGAAATATGTGCACATTTCCCCTCTGTTGTACTACTTTGCCTCGAAATGTGTGCAGATTTCCTCTGCACTGCATTGCTTTGCAACAATGACGTGTAATTTGTGTGATCCTGTTCACTGCCTTGTGATAGCTGACCACACATGTCAGTTCAGGGAAGTGGCAGCTGCAACTCTGGAGGAAACAGCCCAAAGAAAATAAAAGCATTCACTTGTGAACATGTTCTGGATATTTTCCAGTGTCCTTTCTTCCTTCAAGATTCCAACCACAAAAAGCTTAAAAATCCGCCCTGTGGCTGAGACGGAATGATGGGGAATGGGGGTGAAGTGGGATGTGTTTCTGTCGCTCTTACTAGTTGGCTCTCAAGTGATAAAAAATTCTCTGCTGCATTCAAACATCACACTAAGTCATCCTAAGAATAAGCCAACACCCCAAGCAGCCCTCCTACCAGTCAGCGGCTCCCTCTTCCAACGATGGGAAATTTACCCTGGGTTCCTACACGACACTTAGCCACTCTGCAACTATACCTGATCACAACCCACCATGACTTTTCATGGCACGCACTGCGAGGATTACAGAAAAGCGGAGAAAGAGCAGGGATATGATTTCTGCATTGCTGTTGAGCCAAAGATGCTGGAATGACATCCTCACAAAGTCAAGTTCCACCACACTGCTGCTTGTTGACTTGAAGGCTGTATTTGCATGGTGCACAGAGAGTCAGAAGGGGCTGTCTGGGCCATCTAGTCTGACCCCTGGCACAAGCCAGCTCTGCTCATGGAATCCCCAGCATGTTGTTGTGCACTCTTTCCTTGAACACCCTCACCGATGGGGCCTCCACCACCTCCCTTGGGAGCCCATTCCATCTCCTAGGGGTCCTAACCATCAGGAAGTACTTCCTGACATCCAATCAGGAAGTACTGACATCCTGGTCCTTGAGCTTTGCCCCGTTGGACTGCGTCCTTTCCTCCACTACAGGGGAAAACAGGTCATGGCCCTCTACCAAGCGGCAACCTGTCACACACCTGTATGTCCATGTAAGATTCCCTCTGAGTCTCTTCCAGGCTGCAAAGACCCAGCTCCCTCCATCTCATCTCATCTGTCATCCACCCAATCTGGCTGCCATCCTTGTGACCCTGTGTCGACCCCATCCCAACCTTGCTATGTCTCTCTGTAATGTGGACTCCATAATTGGGCACACCACTTAAGCTCACACCACTTAAGCTCACACCAACTGGACTCCATCCAGGCACCTCATCCTCTGCCACCCCCTCCTTCTTTTGCCATCTATTGTTCCCAGCATTAGGCTCTTCTCCAGGGAGTCCTTCCTTCTCATTAGGTGGCCAAAGTATTTGAGTTTCATCTTCAGGATCAGGCCTTCTAAAGAGCAGTCAGGGTTGATCTCCTCTAGGGCTGACCAGTTTGATCGCCTTGTGGTCCAAGGGACTCGCAGGAGTCTCCTCCAGCACCACAATTCAAAGGCCTCAATTCTTCAGTGCTCAGCCTTCCTTATGGTCCAGCTTTCACAGCCATACATTGCCACTGAGAAAGCCCTCCTCCGAGTACCTACCCTCCTAATTTCTTTCATGGAGGGTTCCCGGAGAAGGGCCTCTCCCGCAGATCTCAAGGGGCGGCCGGGCATATATGGATGTAAGCGCTCCTTCAGGTAACCAGGACCCAAACCCAAACCCAAGTTTGGAGGCACTGGATTTAACCCTAGAAAGTAGAAATCCAGCTTGCATTTCACATAGGCTGGGTTCAAATGGGCACAATTACCTACACACAAAGGTTGGTTGTAGGTTATCTCTGAACTATGGTTTATTGCTGATATTTATTTATTTATTTAAACCATTTTTTAATGCCGCCCCATTCGCAAAAAGCCTCGGGGCAGCTTACAACCCAGTTATCATGCTGTCTGAACCCAACTAAACCCAGTCTGGGTTTAGCACAAAGAGCCCAAAGTTCATAGAAATCCAACTACTAGCCATGGTTTGTTAGTGTAGCTGCATTCGGACATGATACCCCACAGTTCAATGATACAGGGAAGATCAGCATGTTGACTGAATGCAATCAAAGTGTGTCCCAGTCCACTAAGGATTCGGGAAATAGATCTGTTAAAGCAGCCTCCCCCAGTCTGCTCCCCTCACATGTGCTGGGGATACTGGGAGATGTAGTCCAACCCATCTGGAGGGGAACAGACTGGAAAGGTTGGTGTGGAACTTCTGCCTCGTTTACTCCAATGGAGTAACACGGCTCTCTCTCGAGGGCTGCAAGAGGAGTGTCCCCACACCCTGCACATCCCACATCCGACACTTGGGCTGCGAGTCACGAGTTCAAATCTCACTCGTGCATTTTTTACAACCCCTGCAGACGAATATGCGGGAGCGAATCCCGCTCCCCGAGGAAGCCGCACGCCAGATCCCGCTCCGTGTGTCTGGATGTGGCATGGCGGAACGGCGCAACCTTCCTCCTCGCGATCATGGCAAGGATACTGGAGTGGGTTGCCATTTCCTTCTCCAGTGGATCACGTTTTGTCAGAGCTCTCTGCTATGACCTGTCCGTCTTGGCTGGCCCTGCACGGCATAGTTCATAGCTTCATTGAGCTACACAAGCCCCTTTGCCACGACAAGGCAGTGATCCATGAAGGAGTATGCAGAATTAGCCATTTTTAAAAAAATCCTACACTTCCCAGCTTCCCCTAGCCAGATAAGTTGTCCAGGGCATGCTGGGGGTTCTAGCTTTTTATTTGCTTTTTTAAACAGTTTTTTTCAAGGTGCAACCCTATGTATGTATGAACAGAAACTACAACCCCCAGCATGGCTGATGAGATTTGTAAGACTTTTCTTCTTGCTAAATATGCATAGGATTGCATTGTAAAAGAGATGACCTCCTAAATTCTCATGGGTTGAAATTTCCTACCTGCACTTTGTGTTTTTAAAGAAGCAAACATGCTTGATGATACAGAAAAAAGTCCAGCTCCTTTCGATGCCCAGCCAGGATGAAGGAAGTTCAACTCTTGCTTGTGTGGTTTGAATAAGGACAAGCGTTTGGTGACCCAAGAAGTTTGTGTATAACACCCAGTCACTGTCTGCATTTCCCACATTTCGAATTCTTCTGACCACACTGTTGGCATCTTTCTGTCCTTCCAGCCCAGGATGCGAGTGTAATTTTGCCAGTGTGAGACCAAGGCTTCATATATCTGATGAAGAGCAAAGCATTCAGAAAAGTCTGTGCTGGAATGATTTGATTTCTTGGTCTTTAAAGTACCACGGGACCTTTTGTGGGTTTTACTGCAGGAATTTAAAAGTCCATTCCTCTGGAAATTGCAGCATAGAGCAAATGTTGTGCTATTCCTAATGTGGGCCTTCTTTTGAAAATGTAAACCCTTTCCCTTGGTTTTCTTCACACCTTAAAAATGTGTAAGCCAGTGTGGTGTGGTGGTGAGCATGTTGGACTGGGGAGCTGGGAGAACTGGGTTTGAGTCCCCATTCAGCCATGGAACTCACTGGGTGACTTTGGGCCAGTCACACGCTCCTAGCCTGACCTACCTTGCAGGGCTGTTATGAGGATAAAAATGGAGCTAGCCAGCTTGAGTTCCTCACAAAAGGAGAAGATGCAATGAAATAATAATAAAAATAATAAAATCAAATTGCTCCTAGAGCAGTCACTTTGTCATGCAATCAAACGCTGTTAGAATTGACCCTGGGAGGAGTGCCGAAAGGGTAATTGAAGGAATTTTACCTCTACAGCATCTTGAGAGGTATTGTTTATTCATTAATTAATTCTTTCATTTTCTATAGCAGCCCATAGTTGAAGCTCTCTGGAAGGCAGACAACAATGCGTAAAGAACAAAACCATAAAACACAATACAAGTCAAAGCAACATTAAAGCACATTTTAACAGCTAAACCATACTGTAAACATGGAATGGGGCAGTTGGTGATCTGCAATCCGAACCAGCCTCGGCACCGGGGGTTTTTAAATCTTTTAAATTGTTATATTATTATTATTTATGTATGTTTTTATGTATTCTTTGTGAGGCGCCCCGAGGCTTTGTTGTGATGGGGGCGGCATAGAAATGTTTTAAATAAATAAATAAATAAATAATATCAATAGTGGACCATATTGCAGGGTTGTCGTACGCTACTGTCTAGCAAGCCCCAGACCTCCTAAACCTGCAACAGGGAACCAAGATGTTAAACACTCTAAGCCTGACTCCAACATGGAAGATTGACACCACACTACGCTGCAGGGTTGTTCTTAAACCTGAGCGAGCTCCCCAAAACAAATCTGCGATGTCTGGTGTGAACTACACTGCAGGACTGTTGCAAGCCACTCACTCTGTCCCTGTGGTCAATACAATTTCCAAGGTCACTGCATTTCATGCATAAACAGTAGCATATTTAGGGCTGGAGTCCCAACTCTTTGGGAGACCGCATGACCCACTGGACTTGCCGAAATAGCGCTCCAGTGTCCCCAAGGATCTCTGTTTTATCTGATCCGCCTGGTAAGCCTGTGTCTGCCCATGGGTGCTTCCTTTCTTGCAGGATGAATCTTTCTGCCTGGCTTCTTTTCTGAACTTTTTTAAAAGTGGGGTTTTGAGAGAGAGAGAAAAACACACAAGTACACCTTCGGGCAGATGCAAATTCCTTTTTGCTTTTTTCAGGCCACTGGAGTCCTTTAGAATAGGCTACACTCATAACCCTGTGCCCGACAGATAATCTGGATGCTGGTGCTCATCCTCCACTGAAATCTGGCTCAGCTGGCTGAGGCTGATAGGCATTATAGTCCTAACCATCCTGAGGACCTATGCCTGCTTCAACCCGTAATATCAAGGTCATGAATGGAAGACCTGGAGAATGGAATTCGTATTTATGATGCTACTTTTCAAAGGCTTCTGAACTTTCAAAAATTAAGTTATTCACACTAAGAGTTAGGTAGCACAGGTACTTGCTTTTATTTGGGAAAAACAGCATGAGAAACAGAAAGTAGTCTGCCAGAGCTATGTAAAAATCTGAATTTCTCCATTGATTTCTATGGAGAGCTTCCATTAGAGATGGTTGGTAAAAATGGCTTATCTTATTCAAATCCAGAATTTATCTATTACCCTAATTTTCCTATCTCTAGTCTTTGACATCCTCTCTAGGAATCTGGGCCCGGCTCAGCTCTATGACCTCATGGGTTTGGATTTTTATTTGTTTGTTTGCTCTGTTCCTCCCACATCTTTTTTCTCTCCCCTGGCTGAGCCTTTGCATCATAGATGTAAAAAAGTGGACTGACAAGCCTCTTTGTTTGCAGAGCGGACTTAAGACTATTTTTAATGTTGTAAATTTATTTAAACCAACACCCCAAGGCTGCTCTTGATAGCCATAAGAAATGTTCGAGAACCTATATTAGGACACATCAAAGAGCCCACAGACATGCGCAAAGTGCAAGCTTTCGAAATCTCCAGGTGCCTTCCTCAGATCTCTTCTCAAAAGGTTTCCCTTCTTTGGTGAACTTTCAGTTGAAGTCAAGATGCCTTCCTGCGGTCAGGTAAGTTTAGGATTGGACAGTGACCCTGATTAAAGTGGCGAGCAGGAGGCGTAGAAATGAAAGTTGATCCCTTAAAGAAACCTCAAGTGATGGAGCTAAAGTTCCACCTATCCCCGCAGAGGCAACAAAACAAAGCCTTGATCTGAGACTCAGTGGAGCGGGGTTCTAGTCCTCATTGGAGCGAACTTGGTGACTTTGGGCCAGTTACTGACTCTCTCTCTGACCTACCTCGTGGGGTTCTTGTGAGGACAAAATGGAAATAAGGATTACGTAAACCTGCCTTGGTTTCCATGTAAGAAAAGGGCAGGATAGAAATCTAATAAATGTAAAAATAAAATCACATTTTCTTTCCTACTTAAGTCTGGGGCTGGCGAGGGCGGGGGATATGATTTTTTGGAGACTTAAAAACCCCTGAATTTTAAAAATATTTTAAAAATATAATTTTATTTTATATTGTTATTTCTAGTATTTTAATTTTATGTTGTGAGCCGCCCCGAGGCTTCGGCAAATGGGGCGGCATAGAAATGTTTTAATAAATAAATAAATAAATAAATAAATAAATAAAAAGATTGTTTGGTATTTACATCCAATGCTAGGACTGGAGAAATGCAATGTTCAATATGTCCATATTTCAGGTGGAATGAGAAGTAGAGAGCATGAAGCTGCTACAATGCCACACTGCAAGGTTGATAGGGGCGCTTGCAAGAACCCTCCAGCACAGTCCAGTTAGTGTCTACGTACTGCGGGAGGGTGGCCCAGTCAGTGACGACAACCCTGCAGTGTTGCACAGTGCCATCCATGTATTGTTCTGAAATATTGCAAGAGGGGGTGCGAGTTTTGACCACGTCAGTAGCAGTATCATCCACTGTTACTGTCCGTATCTTGTAGTGGAGGCAGAGAACTGTTTACAACAAACCTGCCATGTAGTCCAATGCTATACATGTAATTTACTATATCCTCCTCTGTCCCGTTTGCAACAAGATCAGAACCAAATGACTAAAGACAGAAGTAATTAAGGGCTCTGATCTTGACTTCTTTTATATTGTTATTTATTTTATGTTGTTGGTTTTATATTGTTATTTTTGTATTTTATTGTATTTTATTCCGTGCTGTGAGCCGCCCCGAGGCTTCGGCAAGGGGCGGCATAGAAATGTTTTAATAAATAAATAAATAAAATAAAAACTGACCTACTTCCTTGCAGATGTGTTTCCAGCTGTTAGCAATCACATTGCCACTTTTGCTCTGCTGTTATTTAATCTTAGAAAGAACTTCTTAAACTCTCAGTCGTAGCTGTTTTGTTGTAACTTTTTATTGCTTTTTTATAATTTTACTATTCCATTGTTTTATTATTACCATTTCATGGTATTTTATGGAACCTTTATGTTATGACCTCTGGTTACAATAAACTTATTTACCACTGATTTATCCCTACCTATTGCCAGGAGTTGCTTTGGATGGGTGTGAAAGCTGGACGGTGAAGAAAATGGAAAGGAAGAAAATGGGTGTGCTCAAAACATGGTGCTGGAGGAGAGCTTTGCAAATACAGCGGTACCTCGGCTCATGAACTTAATCCGTCCCAGGACTCTGGCCGTGACCCAAAATGGTCGTGAGCCAAGTTAAATTTCCCCATAAGGTTCAATGTAAATAAGGTTAATCCGTTCTGTAATTTTTTTTTTTTTAATCACAAAAATTTGAAGCAGGCAAGCTGGGGGTGGGGGAGACAGACACGATGGCAGGCACGCTTGGGGCCAGGGAGGCGGGCGCGATAGGCACCCGATGCGGAGTTCGCAACCCGAGGCAAACTTTTTCAGAGATTTCTGTTCGTGACCTGATTTGGTGGTGAACGGAGGCGTTCTTGAGCCAAGGTACCGCCGTACCCTGGACTGACAAAAAGATGAACAAGGGAGTCCTGGATCAAATCCAGATGGAGCTTTCCCTGGAAGCAAAAAGGACAAAACTGAGGAGAAGATAGTCATGCTAGGGAAAGTCAAAGGCAGAAGAGGAGGAGGAGCAAGTATGAGACGGATCGACTGGATAAAAGCAGCCACAGACTTGAATTTAGAAATGCTGGGCGGGGCTGTCATGGACAGGGCATTTTAGAGGGATTTCATTCATGGGATCACCACGGGCAGAGAGGACTGCATGGCCCAGGACAACAAATTGCCGGGACGGCAAGTGAGGACGATTTACATCCTTGCTGTAGTTGTGTGTCCAGAGCCATGTATGTTCCCATGCAAGCGCCTGATGTATCCCGTAACCCCCTTTTATATAACAGAAGGCTCAATCGTGTTCCATCCTTGAGGCTGCAAGCGGTGCTGTTCTCCACCCTTGGTCCCTGTTGATGTGTGGCTGTATTCCGAGTGATATGGAAATGCCAAGGAACAGGCCTGCTGGGTTTTTTGGGCAGGAGAAATGAGGTCTTCTTAGTCTAGCGACTGGTTAAACCTTGGGGCAACATCCTGCAACTTGCAAGGGCTCCCGGCAACTGCCATTCCACAGAAAGAAGTCGCTTTCTTCAGCGAGGAAAAACAAACATGACACAGAATCAGAGACTAGTGGAGCTGGAAGTGGTTAAAAGAGCCATCAGGTCCAACCCCTTGTCCAGTGCAGGATTCCCAGTTAAACCGTCTCTCTCAGATGGTTGCATCTGGAATGCCTCCGGTGTGGCAGAGCTCACAACCTCCCTGGATCATTGGCTCCATTCTTGTACTGTCTGAAAGTCAGGAAACAGCAAATCTGGTTTCCTTGTACGAACTTTACCCCTTTTTGGGTACAGTTGTAATTTAATTTCTAGGTTACATTGTTCTTCTAGTTTACCACCAGAAATGCAATAACATATAGTGGGGGTGGGAAAAGAGACATATAAAGCCAGAAAACACACAACGCTCATTACATAACCACATGATTTCAGCCTGATCCTATGCATGGTGCAATCTTGTGCATGTTTGCTCAGCAGTAATGAATGGAGATCACTACTTAACAATAATAGTCTTTCCTAGAGTGCTATCTGCCAGATGCTTTATACTGTGGTTTCTATCGGTTCCACCCAACAAGGCCAATGGTCAGCCATGATGGAAGCTGTACTGCAAAATGTCTGAGGGGCACCTGGATGGGGATGATTGGCCTGGTGAATAGAAGTGCAGTCTTAAAAGCCCTTGCAATCCACCTTACTTTGATGCACAGAATTGGGCAGTACAACTATTCCCACCTTTGCATTCCTGGACTGCAGATGCGGTACTGTCCTGTTTCAGTGGGAGAATCAGCAGAAGACATTTGTATAATTTCTCTTTCCCACCTCTGTTCCTCTTCAGCATTGACCCAATTTTCTGCCACAGTGCCCCAATACGTCATCCCTACCTATTTATCATAAAGCTTTGCAGGCCTGGGGGCTGAATCTGACCCTCCAAGGTTCCACCCTCTTTCCTCCCTACTACAAATTATCTGGTGGTTTCCTGACATGGTCTAGTTTCCCCACTAGGATACAAGGTTGAGATGCCTCTCCTAAGAATTAGCAACTGGCAGGAATAGTTTTACATTAGAAACAGCTGACATTTGCTGGCTCTTTTCTCTTTTAAGCCACCCACCCACCCTGGAATGCTGCCTCTGGGAAACTATAATTAAATTCAGCCCTTGGGCTGAATGAATTTCCACACCCCAGATGTATGAGTTATTTCAGTGGCAATAACCAAACTATGATCTCACTCCCCCCCCATAAGCTTCACTTATGTATCTGGATTATTTTCCTGTAATTTTTCAGGTGAATTTACATAAGAGCTTCTGACTGGGCACTTTCCACACTCCAAATTGTTTTATGACATAGTTTCAACTCCACCTTCCAATCCAGAAAAGTCCTCTAATCAGTTTATGTGAAATAACAAAACAGTGAAAGTATTTTGACCATTAAAACTAATTAGTTAAAACATACAATTAAACCAATCAATTAAAGCCACAAATGAGTCATAAACCTGACAGAGTTCCATAAAAGAACAACCACTGAAGAGGCCCTGCCTGATGAAACTAACTGCTAAGCCCCGTGGGCCATCTGCTACTTTATGAGTATGTTAATATGGGTACTTCATTTCCTGTGTGAATTCTCTGATGTCTGATAAGATTTGTGCTCTGACTAAAGCTCTTTCCACATGCCAAACATTTATATGGTTTCTGCCCTGTGTGAATCCTTTGATGCTTAACAAGACCTGACTGATCACAAAAGGTCTTGTTACAGTCTGAGCATTTATAGGGTCTCTCTCCTGTGTGAATTCTTTGATGTGAAGTAAGGTGTGTGCTCTGACTAAAACTTTTTCCGCATTCCAGGCATTTATATGGCCTCTCCCCTGTGTGAATTGTTTTATGGTTAATAAGGCCAGATTGGTTACAAAAGCCTTTCCCACAATCAGAACATTTATATGGTTTCTCCCCTGTGTGAATTCTTTGATGTGATGTAAGGCTTGTACTATGACGGAAACTCTTCCCACACTCAGAACACTTGTATGGTTTCTCGCCTGTGTGAATTCTTTGATGCTGAATAAGGCTGGTGCTCTGATTGAAGCTCTTACTGCAACTGGAGCAGCTGTATGGTCTCTCACCTGTGTGAATTCTTTGATGTGAAGTTAGATGTGTGCTCTGACTAAAACTCTTTCCACATTCTAAGCATTTGTATGGCTTCACCCCTAAGTGGAGCATTTGATATTCAGTCATGTTTCTGTGCTGATTAAAGATCTTCCCAAATGGTAAGCTTTTGCTGGGTTTCTCTGCTGTGTGAATTTCCCAGCGTGCACTGAGGCACTTGTTTCTTTTCTTTTCTGTTTGCTCTTCTTGAATTATGATTTCATGGAAGTCTCCATCCTGGCAAGGAATTATTTTATTGCTTCCCTTCTCTAGGTGAATTTCGTCTTGCTTTTCAGATCCTTCTTGATTCCAGAAGTTCTCTTTCAGTGCCTCATGCGGGCCTGTTTCTGATGACATACCAGGCAATTCCTCCTCATCTTCACTCTCCCACACTTCACCTGCTGGAATAAAGAGTGAAACCCAAGTAAAAACTGTGGGAGTAACAATGCGTTTGATCAATGAAAATAACTGTTTATTTATTACACTGATCCTGATTTTTAACATAATATTCTCCCTTTCCATTTTCTCCTCACAACAACCCTGCCAGGTAGGTTAGATTTAAAGGCACCCAGTCTCACCCTCAGATTTCCTGGGTTTCAGTCCAATGCTCTCACTGTTATGTCACAATAGCTCTCAATGTCTCTCATTAAATCCAAAGTCTGCAGTTTCCCACGCCCACTTCTCCAAAGCCATAACCACAAGAACAGCCCAAAAAATGCAAGCAGCTGTTGTTATGCGCTCGCGCTCTCTGTCTCTGTCTCTGTCTCTCTCTCTCTCTCTCAATCTCTCTTGGCATGCAAAGCAAAATGCACTGATATCCAATGTATTGGGATCAGTTGAAATTCACAGAAAAGTTGGCTGGCTAAGAACACTGAAGTGGTGAGCTGGTTGGATGTTGCTTGAAGAGATCTGAGATTGCCTAAGGAACGGGAGAGATGGGCAACAGATGTCCCTGAACAGCTTAAGACTACTAGCTTAATATTTCCCAGGTTTTTTTCTCCTCCAGCACCAGGGAGAAATATTGATCTCAGGCTCAACAAGACAGTTTTTTCTCCTCCCCACCAAGAGCCTTCTGCAAAACAGATGGCCCTAATCACGGCATAACCCCCGCAAAATACAAGGAAGGATAAGGCATAATTATATACTATTGGAAAAATCTCTTTCTCAAGGCACAGAGGAACAGGGAAGCCTGAGCAAGGTGGCTGAAAATGGCAGTGCCCCTACTAATGTATTTATTTATTATTAATTAAAAGCTTTTGTATGCCATCCTATTATACAAGATCTCAGAATCTCATTAGATGTTTTGTACTAATCAAAACATCTAGGCTTGTCAACCCTGTGAGACTTAATTCTGGCAACTCCAACCCCCTTTTCCTTTTCCCTCCCAAATCATTTTACTCCTGTGTCATGACTTCTAGATTGTAAGCCTGCAGGCAGGGGCTGCTGTATTTCTTAGTTTTGTAAGCTGTCTTGGAACATTGTTTTTTTGCTAAAAGGTGTGATAGAAATTGCATTAGTAATAAATATCAGGGAAATAAAACTCCTCCCAGAATATCAAGGGCTCCAGAAATTCAAGGTTCAGCAGACCCTGAGCTGTCTGCAGAAAACATACAGTGATTGGCCCGATGAGGAGCTTGGAAACATCCAACATGAGGCCCTAAGATGTTTTGCTCTCCTTACCAAGCAAAAAAGACTCCCCATCCCTCTGCTTGGTTTCTGGGCCCAGCTGCTGCTGCTTGATCTCAGACAAAGCCTGGCTCCTTTCAGAGGACCCTGCAGCATCCACCTCGAAGGCCACCTGCAAGAAGCAGAGGGAAAATCTTTCAGGACAGAAGGACGGAGCTGGGTGGAAGAGAACTGCAGCTGGAACGGCCTTGTGATATCCCCCATGCTGTACAGAGGAGTCCCATTGGCAGATACAGGGAGAAACCAGGGTGCCGCTTCTTTTAAACTTATGTAAACACAAATGGAACCTGTGCCAGAAAAAGCCAGCCATGTCCTTTCCCATTTTTTCTAAGAATTTTTGGCCTTCCTGCAACTCTTTGCATGCTCTTGCGCCTACACATGCCTTTATGCGCATGGGAGTACTGTTTCGGCTACGTGAAGATCCATACACAGAGTATGAATTTTAGTATTTAGTATCAATGTCATCTTTATATACTTTTAGATGCCAACTAAAGACATTCCTGTTCTGCAGTTATTTTGGTGGGTGAATCTGCAGCTTTTGTCATTTTAATGGCCTTAATATTATTAATTGTTGCTGCCATTTTATAATTGTATGAATTAGGTCTATTTTTTACTTTAACGTTACCTGATTTGGTTTAATACATTGTGTCCATTTCATTTGTTCCAACTTATTTTCCTTATTTTATTCTTATTAACTGTTTATTTTTATTGCTATCTTTATTGATTTTATTGTTATTTTTGGTTTTATGGTAATTGCAGGTTTTATTGTATTGCTGTATCGATTATGTTGTAAGCTGCCCAGAGAGCCTCATGGATAATAAATTGAATCAATAAATGGTTCAATTTATTGATTCAAAATGATTTATTGAATCAATAAATGAATACATTTAGGACAGTTTTCCCACAAGGTAGTGCCCTGCAGGTATTATGAACTGCATCTCCCATTATCCCTGGTCAATAGCCACACTGGTGGGGGCTTATGGGAGCTGTAGTCTAAAACCTAGACGGTCCCATTTTGGGGAAGGCCCATGTAGGATATTACAAACTTCATAATAATGATGATGATCTATCCTTCTTTGTTTAGAATTGTAATAAAAGGAAGGAAAAAATAAAAAGGAACTTCTTTTGGCAGTCAGATACCACCACACAGAGGGGACATGAAAGCCAAGATAAGGAACCATGGCACCTGTCTGGCTTTTGGAGACTTGGATCAAGCCCTGTGGATGCTATCTATGAAAGCCACTTCTGGGCTTCTGGGCTGCCACAGCGCCTCCCAGGGTCTGGCTCCTGGTGTTAGGTGGGACGACTCAGCTGCATCCCACCTCAGCTACCCCTCTTGGACGCTTTCTCTGCTGGACGCTGCAACACTGCAACAAAATGTGTCCAGCTGCACTGGATGTAAAGCACTTCTGTTAATCCGGGCTCCAGCACCTCACCTGGCCTTCAGGCTGGCCGACGGCCTCTCGCTGCTTCAGCACAAACTCCTCAGCCAGGGCCACAGCCTGGGTGCAGGTCTCCGGGCCTTGTTCCCGCACCCAGCCCTGGATCCCTGGGGGCAGGATGGCCAGGAACTGCTCCAGGATCAGCAGCTCCAGGATCTGCTCCTTGGAGTGCCGCTCAACCTGCAGCCACCCCTGGCAAAACTCCTGCAGCCGGCTGTAGGCCCCCGTGGGTCCTTCAGCCTCCTGGTAGCAGAACCGCCGGAAGTTCTGGCGCTGCTTCTCCCGCCGCAGGACATCATCTTTCAAGATGGCCGCCTTCACTTTCCCATAGTCCCCCCTGTCTCCGGCCTCCAGCCTGCAAAAGGCCTGCTCAGCTTCTCCGCTGAGGGCTGGCAGGAGCCAGGCCGCCCACTCCTCCTTGGGCCACCGGCAGGCCTTGGCCACGTGCTCGAAGGAGGCCAGGAAGGCCTTGGCGTCATCCCACGGGGCGGGCTCCTCCGGCAACGGCGAGGCCTCCCAGCTTGAGTGAGGGGACTCCACTGTCCTCAGGAACTCCTGCCACTGGGCTTCCCAGCAGTGCAGCAGGCCCTCTTCCGATTCCTCCTTCACCGGGTGTGGGGCGGCCCTTCGGTGGCTTCCCCCGGTCTTCCCAGGATGCACTGCTTCACCAGCTTGGCTTCCTCCCACCAAATCCACCCTGGGCTTGCAACCTGCAGACGGATGGAGGGCAGGTGGGCCTTTCCTGGCACCTCCGGAAGCCTCTCCTCGTCTCCAAGGTGCTGCGTTTTGCTCTTCCGTTTTCATCCTGAGGCAGTGTGCAAAACCCTAGAAGGAGCCGAGGGGAGCTCAGCAGCCGTGTGAAGCCCCTGCAGGGAAAACAAGATTATTTACACAGGGAATTGGTCAAAACAGGTAGGCTTAGCCCCAATCAGAATAAAATCCTATTACCAATAGCCCTTTGGGTAAGTACATGTACATTCAGTTGGGGAAGTGCTTGTCATATTTTTCCTTGTGAGGCTTGTAGGTTGTCAATGTGAGTGTGGCTTTTTTGGTGGTGGGCCCCTTGTAGGGTTCTCCACACAGCTTTCTTTGCAGAGCCAAGCTAGGGCATTTAAAAAAAAAGTAGTATTTTAGTGTTTTCTTAATTTGGTCCCTGATTTTGCCCCTTAAATCTGACAGTATTTTAAGTTATGATCACATGTCAGCATATATACATGTCTTATATGTTCTTCATATAAGAACAGACATGTGACCATCATTTAATATAAGAAAAAAGGAACAAAGAGGAGCTGCAAGCACTGATAACACTTATGTTGACAATTAGACCTTAAAGTTTACCGTTTGTTGCTTTGTGTGCACCTGGCTAGACCAAGCTTCCCATCTGGAAGAATTTCCTGGTCATCTTTTTCAAAAAACCAAAAAAGAATTTATTATTTTGGAACTGGCTCACTTACGAGAAGGGATCTTAAAATACCCAATCCCTTTCTAGTTCCCAAACGAAATAAAATGAAAGCCAGAATAAAATGTGTTTGTTTTAAAGTTGCTATGAAACCATTTTTCATTTTTTAAGAAATATTGGTTTTATTCTAAGTAGGTGCTGGAGGGGAGGAATGGAAAAATGGATGGTCAGAATGACCCCAAACTAATCCTTTTCTGGATAATACTCTCCCTTTGCCAGAACACTTTGGCTACAGGCAGTATAGAAATAACTAACTACTGAATAAAAATGGGATAGTCAGCATTTCCTTACAATATTTTCACGGCTTCTTCTGTTCCCAGTTAATATAGTTAAAAACATAATTTCAGGAGACAGCAGGTAAGAAATGTGATCTTCAGTTGTTTGTTGCTCATTTAAAATTGGTTTTAGATACATGTGTCTCTCCCTTTCTGTGTTATCTGTTTAGATATTTGCATGCTGCATGTGGGCTTTGTACTGTATTTTTTAAGGTTTTAATCTTTGCAAACTGCCCAGAGCTTTGGCTATTGGGTGCTGCAGAAATGTGAAATGAAATGACAAACGAATGAATGAAAAGTAGGAGGGTATTATGCTGTCAGTCCTGTACCACAACTGAAACGAATGAGGTTTAAGTTAGTCACAGCTCAGTTAAGTCCCATTAATTTCAATGTTTCTCCTCTACATAGAACAAACCCTGAACACATTCAGAGTTTTGCCTTTGCCTGTCTGGCTGCAGTCCTAGGCACAGATGCCTGGGAATAAGTCCAGCTGAACTCACTCAGGCTTAGGTCTCTTGAGTAAACAGGCATAGGATTCTCCAAGATTCACGTTTTGCAGAAAAGCGTGCAACGAGGAAAGCCCGTTTATTGGAGTCCGCGGTTTCCTTGATTAACAGACCACACCTTTCAGACTGTAGGGCCTAGCCTTCCTTCGAGTATTGCGGACTACAACTCCCAGCATGCCTGACCGCTGGATGGGAGCTGAAGTCCAAAATTCTCCGGACGGCACCAGGCTGCAAGTACACGAACCCCTGCGCACCTCTCCAAAAGGTTTTAGGCTTTTCCCAAGTTCCCCAGAATTTAAAGGCAGGGTGAGCAGACTTTAGGCTTGTGGGATCTGCTTTGGTGGAGGTCGCGGTTTCTCCTTGAACCCACAAATCCAGCGACCTCCAGCGCAGGTGCCCAGTAGTCCGCCGGGATGAGTTCTCCACCTCCACCTGGCGCGCAAAGCGCCCCCCTCCCGGTCCGCCCAATAGGAAACCGCACGGATCACCTCCCCACACCCCCAAACACAGGAGCAGAGGGGTCTTTCTCCTTCGCCTGATCTGCAAGGGCAGGATCCCAGTTTGGGGGGGGGTCAAGCATCTCCCCCCACCCGCCCTTCTCTGCGTCTGCGCCCCCCCCTTGCTTCACCGTCTTAGCGGAGACGCCGCCGCCTGCTTCTTCTGCGATCTCTTTGCAAAGACATTCAAAGCCAAGCCCCCGCCTCCCCCTGCGGAGAAAGGACGGCGGCGACTTCGGTGCATCCCTTTCTCCCAGCCCTGCCCTCTCTAGGAAGGGAAGCTCGGTCTGTTTAACCCTTCCCAAACATGGCAGGCCGAGCAATGCGCGCACACCCCTTGTTGGCTTGGAACATCCAGCGCAGGGGCGCAGGCGCTGGTTCCCCGCAGGCTAATTCCCCTTGGACTCTCTTGGTTCGCGGAGTCGAGTCTCTCCGCAGGCCCTGCAAGCCAAGTTTTCAGGACGATTTACCCAGTTGCAGAAGAAGGAGAAGAAGGAAGAGGAGGATAAAATGTAACTGTAAGGAAACAAAGGTAGGTGCGCAAAGGCGGCTAGGAATTCCCAAGTTGCACCAGCGGATTGTTGGCTTGTCTCTCATCTCGACTTGCAGAGGGGTGCTTCTGAAAAGCCTTGGACTTTGCAAATGAGAAGCACAATTCTATGCATGTTGAGAGGGGAAAAAATGATCAACAACTCCCAGTCTATCTCAGCCAGCAAGTTTTGTTGTTATGTGCTGGCAAGTCCTTTCTGACTTAGGGTGACGCTATGAATGGAAGATCTCCAAGATGTCCTGTCGGTGGCAGCTTTGCTCAGCTCTTGTGAACTCCAGGATTTGGCCTCCTTGATGGAGTCCATCCATCTCGTATTTGGTCTTCCTCTCCTGCCTCCAACTCTCCCTAGTGTGATGGTCTTCTCCAGGGAGCTTTGCCTTCTCAGAATGTATCCAAATTCTGACAGCCTCAGTTTTGCCATTTTTGCTTCTAGGAAAAGATTTGGCCTGATTTGCTCTAGGATCCACTCGTTCATCTCTCTGTCGGTCCAGGGCACTTGCAAAGCTCTCCTCCAGCACCATGTTTCAAACGCATCCATTTTCTTCCATCCAGCTTTCTTCATGGCCCAGCCTTCACACTTACGCATAGTGATCAGGAATGCAACAGTGTGGATGATTTTGGCCATGGTCTCCAGTGGAAGGTGCTTACGCTGGATGATTTTACCAGAGGTAATATAATAGCCATGGATGGTCTTATCCATGAGGACTAGAAGCCATAGATGGTCTCACCTTCCATGAATCGATCTAATCCCTTAAAGAAGTCCAGCTTTGTGGCCATCCTTGCTTTGTGTAAAAGCAAATTCCACAGTATAACTATGCACTGTATGACAAAGTCCTCCTTGTATCCATGCTGAATTTCCATCCAATCAGCTTCAACTGATTACCCTTTTGGGTCCTACTGTTATGGGAGAGGGAAAAAAACTCCCAATCCACTTTCTCCATGCCATGCCTAATTCTGTGCACCTCTATCCTATCTTCCCTCATTTGGCTTTTTTTCTTTTTGGACGCTTGAGGACCCAGATTTTGTAAGCTTTCCTCATAAGCAAGCTGTTTTAAGCCCTGGCTGTTTGTGTTGACTTTTCCGTACTTTTCTAACTCAACAGTCCCCCGTTCTGAAGGGGTCATGGTCAAAACCCTTTCTGTATGATGACTGTAATCTGCATTGCAAGATGGAGCAGAAGCAATGCAAGGAAACCAAAAACTTAACTCCTGATTTCTCTTCTCTCCAGTGGCCCTCACCTCTCTATCTTATTGGCTGCCGCTATCAAAAGAGGTCTTTATTGTTCTTGACTTTTATTCTGCAGCCGATGCATTGACCAGACTCATCATTACCACAGTGGCTTCTTTTCTCCAGTGATCATGCAAATCTGATTTATTTATTTCATTTTTATCCCCTCCAGTAGCCCAAACCCTCTCTGGCCAGTTACCAAGTCAAGAAAGTATAAAATAGATATATAAGACAACAAACAGACACACTAAAATCACTAATATAACAACAAGCCCACTGCTGCCATAGTTATCTTGGGGCATAGGCACAGCAGTAATATAAAACAGAAAAAGACCTTGGAGTTATTGTGGATGGCAGGTTAAATATGAGCCAACAATGTGATGCAGCTGCAAAAAGAGCAAATGCTATTTTGGCAAGCATTAGCAGAAGTATTACTTCCAAATCACGAGAAGTAGTAGTGCCCCCATACCCCTCACTAGTCAGATCTCATCTGTAACACTGCATCCCATTCTGGGTACCAAGTTTAAAGAAAGATGCAGAAAAATGAGAAAGGGTGCGGAGGAGGGCAACAAAAATGATCCAGGGTTTGGAAACCCTGCCCTGTGAGGGACTGAGGGAACTGGGCATATTCAGCCTCGAGAAGAGACATGGTATCCCTCTAGAAGTACCGCAAGGACTGTCACAAAGAGGAAGGACAAGGTCTCTTCTTGCTGATGCCAGAGTGTAGGGCATGGAATAATCAGTTCAAGTTGTGACAACCCAGATTCAGGCTAGATATTAGGAATGGTTTCTTCACTGTCAGAGCAATATGCCAATGAAACCAGTTGCCTGGTTAGGTTGTGGGTTGAATGCTGGAGGCATTCAGAAAGTGTCTGGACAGTCATTTGAGTGAAATGGTGTAAATTGGTGTCTTGCAGCAGCAGGAGATTGGACCTGATAGCCTTCTTGGACTTTTCCGGCTCTATTATTCTATGATTCTATGGAAGTACAATATTAAAATTAAAAACCTAACTATTAAAATGCCTGGAAAATAAAAAGGTTTTCACCTGGCACTGGAAAGAAAAAAGGGTAGGTGCCAGGTGTACCCCTTTGGGGAGCTGATTCCATTCATGGGGTGCCACAATTGAGAAGGCCCTTCTTCCAGTCACCACCCTCCTTACCTCCATTGTATGGGCTCCTTGAGAGGGACTCCAGAAGAGAATCTTAAGGCCCAGGTAGGAATATACAGGAAGAGGCATTTCTTCAGATAACCTGGCATATACTGGGTAGAATGAGATGGCCATTAGGAATGGGGTGAATTTGAAGGCATCTGAGCCAAAGAAACCCCCCCAAAATTCAGTTTTTATCAAAGGATTTGAAAAACAGTAACAATCATGTAAATTATATTGTTAGGTACCTTTATGGCCCAGTCCAGCAGCTCAGCTAGGTGAGCTATTCCACAGAGAAAACAATGATCCAGTTTAGGAAAACAGCAAATGTTTTATTTATGAACATCCAATTACACAAAGAAAACTTATTTTTCTCTCCTCCTTCTTACAGGGTTCTCTCTCCAGAAACTCCACATGTGCATGTATCTCCATTGGGGATCTAGTATACGGAGTAGGGAGCTTTTAAAAGATCGGCTTTGGACTTACTCTGCATTAAAAAGACAGCCAAAAAATACAGGATTCTGGGGCCCACACATAGGCCCTTTTGCTTCCCCAACTCTTTGTGAGCTTCACGGGCTGTTTCTCCACGGGCGTAAGTGCAGTTAGATAAAAGCCTGATTTAGGTCCGATGTTGAATTCTCATCAAGCCTTCGCTTACTCTCATCACCTTTTGAAGTTTCTTTGCTACAGTGGCCTCTTGGAAACCATTCCCAATGGCTTCTGCAGACTGAGTGGCAAGCATTGATTCCTTTCTGTAGAGGACAGGCCTTTTCCTTGCTCCAAAATGGAAAAGGGGGTGGCTGATGGAAGAGGACATAGTTCACATGGGAAGATGAGCAAGTGACATGTTGCTGATGTTGAAGGGGACAGGATGAGGTCCGTAACAACATTGCCAGAGCAGGCATGGTGGTAGAATTCGCATCTGGGTGGGCTGGAAGGTCCAGACCCTCTGAATTAGTTTGTTGCTGTTAGTGTATACCTGGTTTTGGTCTATTCACCCTTTTTATTCACCTGATATTTTAATGCTAATAGATTTTAATTATTACTATAATTAGTTTAATCTATTTAATTTATTTTAATAATTATTTATTTCAGTTGTGGGATATCTATTTATTATTGTTTGGGGTATGTATGTTATTCATTTATGTCACTGTATTTATAGATTTTGCTGTGAGCTGTCCAGAGATGAAAGTGATTGGACGGGCTAGAAATATCCCAAATAAATAAATAGACAGACAGACAGACAGACAGACAGACAGACTGACTGACTGACTGACTGACTGACTAGGGGTATGGAAACTTTTCAATCTGAGAGCTGATTTCCATTATGGAAGGTTATTTCTGTGGACTGGTCCAAAGGCAAATGGGATAGAATCAAAATAACAAGGGGATTGTGTCTTAAAGCCTTTAAGTGCCAGTAACTATGCCCTAGGGGGGCATTTCAGCTTTTGGACAGGGGAAAAAAACTGCAGAAAGCCTAGCCCGGACTCAGCCTGGCTAGATTCCTTTCAAGGACCCACACCCAGTCGTCTGTCTGCGACTCTCTCAGACGCCTTTGTTCTTTCTAGGGTTAACTGTGAGCTTTGGTGTCTGGGTCTGCGTGTGCACGCGTGACGGACTCGTCTAGCAATGAATGGATGTTCCTCGTTGTAATGCAGAGGATGCTGGAGCTGCCTGGGTCTTGAATGGGACCCTAGCCCAGTTCCATCATCCAAGGCCTGCTCCCGGTGAGGCTCCTAGAACTGATGTGTTGACAGGGCTCAACAGAGCTACAATTCTGGGACTCTTCTTGGAGGATGTAGCTGTGGAGACTGTCACGAAGAACATCTGGGCTTTGGATGCGAGCATGACAGCACTGGTGAGGAGCAAGAGGGAGATGGCCAGAAACATCTGGGGAGAAGGGAGGTGAGAAAGCGGCCTCTTTGCTGAGAAGGGGCTCCACCGAGGCATCTTGCTCGCAGGCCCTCATCACCCTGGAGCATGGGGGGGAGGGGGGAGCAAGGAGAGAAGGAGCCCCGAAGGGGTAGATCTACCCCTAAGATCTGCCTCTGAAATTCTGCCCCCTGGTCTACAACATTTCCCTTTTTTAGCCAAGACGCAGCAAGAACAGCATCTGAGTGGTATAAATCGGTGTCCTGCAACAAGCAGGGGGTTGGACCCGATGCGCTTCTTGGCCCCTTCCAATTCTGCTGTTCTATGATTCCATGAGAACACCACTTGTTTCGGTTTATTCCAGTCCTTCACAGCACACCATCTTTCCTCTCTGAACCCTTCTGTTGTTCTCTTTCCTGCCATCTTCTGGTTGCTTCCTCTCCTTTCCCCACATTTGCTGGCCTCACTTGTACATGCTCTTCTAGCTCACCTTCCCAATCTCTTAGCCAGTCATTAGAGTTTGGCTAAGCTTTTGGTTTCTACATCATCAGTGTTCTGGTCCTTCCCTTTAAGTTTTACTTTCCTGGGTTGCGCTTCCCACCAACCGCCCCAGTCCTGGCAAGATCCACCACTGAAAACAGAGCAACGCCTTTACAACTAAAGACAAGTTCAAAGTGGCCAAACAGTTTCATTTCTATGTGTATCGTTTCTCTTCTGTGTCTGTTATCTTATGTTTCCCAGAAGACTGGCTGATCAGAAAAGGTCTGGGGACAATCTGGACACTGATATGATCCACATGGATACGTTGATGTGAAGTAAGATCTTTTCTCCGGCCAAAGTTCTTCTCGCACACTAAGCATTTATAGGATTTCTTCCCATGCATGATTCTTTGATGCTGAAGAAGCCTTGACTGGTGAGAGAAGCTATCCTCACAGTCAGAGCAGCCATATCGCGGTTTGTCCCTCATGTGAATTAATTTATGGGAAGCGAGGTTTGTATTCCGATTGAAGCTCTTTTCACACTCCAAGCATTTGTATGGTTTCTCCCCAGTGTGGATCCTTTGATGGCGAGTCAGTCTTGATTTGTAAGTAAACCTTTTGCCGCAGTCTGAGCAGATGAATGGTTTCTCTCCTGTATGAATCATCTGATGTTTAAGAAGGTGTATCCTCTGACAGAATATCTTTCCACACACCAGGCAATTATATGGTTTCTCCCCTGTGTGGATTCTCTTGTGTTTAATCAGATCTGATTGACTACAAAAGCTTTTGTTACATTCAGAGCAGCTGAATGGTCTCTCCTTGGTGTGGGTTCTTTGATGAGAACTAAGGCTGGCGATCTGACAGAAGCTTTTCCCACAGTCAGAACACTTGTATGGTCTCTCCCCTGTGTGGATCCTTCTGTGTGACGTGAGGCTTGAGGCATGGTTGAAGCTCTTTCCACACTCCAAGCACTGATATGGCTTTTCCCCTGTATGCATTCTCTGATGTGTAGTAAGACTTCTCTTCTGCTTGAAGCACTTTCCACACTCCAAGCATTTGTATGGCTTCTCTCCTTTGTGGAGCACTTGACTTTCAGGAAGGTTTCTGCTCTGATGGAAACTTTCTCCAGTGGGTTCCTCAGCATGGCACTGCCAAGGTGCATTGAAGCACTGGTTCCTTCTCTTTTCTGCTAGCTTTCTTTGTTGGGTTGGAATCTCACTGAAATCCTCACTTGGACAAAGAAGGGGATTCTCTCTTCTCTTTCCCTCCTGCATTTCTAATCTATCTGGATGACAAATGTTCCCTTTCAGTTCCTCAGGGCCAGTTCTTTCTGATGATATCCTATATGGATCCTGCTCATGTTTGCTCTCCTGTGTATTATTTGCTGGAATAAATAAATAAGAAATTGAATAAGCACCTCAGACAGAATGAAACTGAGTAAGAACAGGATTATGTCCTCTTCTTAGCAAGCACTTTAAGAACTCTATCTACAATCACAGCCTGACAATCTGCCCCCCCCCCCAATTAATTAAATGTCTCCCACAACAACCCACATGCCCTGTTTTCCCTTCAGGTTGTCTTTTCCTCCCCGCTACCCCACAATCCTCATTTTCCCTCTTCCCCTAAAAAACACACCCAGTTTGGCTTCTCCCTCCCCAAATTATCCCTCCCTCCAAGGTAAAATGGTGGTGGAGGAAGAAAGAGGCTGGGTAAGCCAGTTTGAGGTATTTAGAAGAGGAAAAAGGTGAGATATACATGCATTAATAAAGAAAAATAAGCTCATGCTTTTATAATCCTTTACACACAAAGGTCAGAATAACCACCCTGCGGGGAAAATATGCACAGATAAATACAAAAGAACATATATAACAGGATACAGCAAAGTTGTGCACAGCGCCACATCACTTCTGGAAAGCAATTTTAAAACGTCACCATTGCAATCTATGCCTAGAGAAGGGCAACAAGGATTCTTTGTTGCAAACAAACATATATGTCCTGAACAAATAACAAATTTGCTTCAATTTTATGGTTTTATGCAGTGGCTCATGTAATTAGAACAAAGAAACTGTAAAAGGTTATGCCTTCCAAATCTTATTCAAAACTCTTCCAATGGAAAATTTCTAACAGCACACTACTCTCCTGTTTTCTACTAAGAACGGCTGCTTCTTAGTGCAGGTGAAGAGATATTAGTGTGATAGATTATGTCTGTTTTCTGTCCCCCCGCCCCACCCCATTTATGGGATCTTTCAATTATATGATCCCCTGTTCTGATAATCAGACGCTCAATCTTCTGGATTTGTGAGAAAGAAGTCACAGAAGTCAAAACATTTATAACAACAGTGGGAAATTGGCAGGGGACTGCATTGCACTCTGGGTCTGCCCCTCAACTCCCAGGAAGCCTAATTTAACCCTGAAATTTGGGGGCATGGTGGCAGGAGGAAATTTTCTGCTTGTGGAGCTTCTTTGAGCTAATGCATTTTGGAGGAAGAGTGGGTGGGTACCAAAAACCCAAGGGCCTGCGTGTTACACCTGTACATGTCGGTTGTTTATAATAAGTAACTCCCTCCATCTTTCTGTTTGCATAGGTTATACCTGCAAAGCTTTAAAGTTGTTTTACTGTAACACTGAGTTTAAACCATCTGGAGAGCTCTGGCTATGGAGTGGAATGTAAATGTCGGTAATAATCAATCACAGAATCATAGATTCAGTGGACCCCCTGCTGTAGCAGGATGCCAAGTCACACCATCGCACCAGATGGCTGTCCAGTTTGCCTTGAATGTCTCCAGTGTGGGAGAGCCCATGGCCTCTCCAGGCAACTGCTTCCACTGTTGTATTGCTCTGTCACTCTGGAAGTTTTTCCTGGTGTCTAGCCTAAATCTGGTGTGATGCCATGTCCTACACTCAGGGATGAGTGAGAAGAGATCCTGGCCTTCCTCTTGGTCCGCAGGTGTGTGTAGTGTCTCTGGATCCCAAAAATGGACTACTGCCACTGGCAGAACAGTTTTATGGAGCTCCCCTCCCGCCCCCGTCAAAACCACCCCTTCCCAAAACGTAAAAGAAGGAAGGTGCTTTGCTCCCTCCAGTCTTTTCCCCACAGCTCAGGCTCAACTTCTGATTATTTGAAAGTTCAGTCCATCCTTAACATAAAAAGGGAAGAGACACCAGAATGTGAGAAAGCAGGATTAGAGAAAGAAGCAGACAACCCTGATGAAAAGAGAGTTATTTTCTGTGTCTTAATCCTTCTGCATGAAGGAACACATGCGCAATTCTCTCATGCGCAATCTGTTTATTTTATGGATCCATTTTGTGAAGGGCGGCAATGGAAAGTGGGGGCAGTGATAGGTACCAGAAAAATCCAGGGCTCAGGTCTGCAGGATTTAAAAAATGCACCAATTTGCGTGTTTCTTGACATGTGTTCTAAGGTCTCTGTGTGTGAGAGTATGCATGTGTGCATCTTTAAAGGACCCTGTCTCTGAGGGACACCCGATTTGGCTGGGTAGAGGAAACGAGAGCATCTGATTTCAGGAAAGTAAAGCAAAAGTCAAAACAGAAGCTGCAGGAAGGGAAGAAGCAGATTTGGGCAAAGGGGCAGCTCATCTTGGGGGATCAGATTCAACAGAGCTCATGAAAGCCCCTCTACCTTTATTTCAGCGCGTGCCCATGTGGAGCAGAGCGGTGGGGCAGATGGCCTCTTGGAAATTTGGCATGCTGACTGAAAGATTCGGCGCACCTCCCCTAGCGGATCAGTAACGCTGCCTCTGTGGCCCATCAGTTCTGCCGTCTGCTGCAAGGGTTCGTGTAAAGTTAGCTTTCTGCAGGAAGAATTCCCCCCCGTCCAAGCATTCAAGACGGTCCCCCCACAGGAAAAAAATTTAAAAACCAGAAGTCTCGTGGCAGCCTTTCCTGGTGGGACTTGGTCTCCAGGTCCCTCGCTTTCTTTTTCCATAAGCACTGTTGGTGTTGGCCTCTTACCAGCATCGGTTCCTGTTTCGCTATGGCTTGCACTAGGTATGGACCCATCCTCTTCCTCCGCTGGGTACTCTTCCTGTTGGCTCACGGCCTTCTTCTGACATGCTGGAGGGCTTTCCTTGCTGCGTTCCTGGGAAAATGTCTCTTCGACTGTGGGTGCCCCCACCACTTCTGAATCATCAGGCAGATAGTCCTCCTCTCCACCCAGCTCCATCCACTCTTGGTATCCTAGTGAGAGATCACAGAGGGCTTTGTTCTGGACTAAGTGGGTCGGAACCAAAAAAGATGCTGCAAATTATTATTATTATTATTATTATTATTATTATTATTATTAGAACATTTCCATGCCGCCCCTTGCCGAAGCCTTGGGGCGGCCTACAACACAATACAATACAATACAAAAACAACAATATAAAATTAAAATTAATAAAAATAAATAAATAAAAAATATAAATGATATAAAAGAAGCTATAAAAGAAAAGTTATAAAAGAAAAGAAGTCGCCCTGGCCAGATAAATAAGTAAATATTGTTAACAATTAAATTGTACTTTTGTTCTCTCCATTCTGATTCCTCTCATCACCACCCGCTTTTCCATTCTGCCGCCCAACATGCACGCGTACTCAAAATTTTGTGTTCAGTCCTCAACATTTCATGACTTATATTTCTATACTCCTTGATAGCCAAAGCTCTCTGGGCAGCAGACTCAGGTGAAAATGCTCACTTAAAAACCATAGATAGAGAAACATAAACATATCCAGTGCATAAAGAGACAGACATGGATCTAAAAACAATTTTATATAAAGCATAAGAGAAACATTCAGGACCTGATGAAAGACCTCATCATATGCTGCCAAATGCCAGAGAAGAAGATGCTGAAAAGATAACAATGTTGGCATCTGATGGGCCTCGTCTGGAAGACTGTGGGGCCACCACTGGCAAGACCCCTCGCTGCAGCTCATGGGGCTGTTTTGCAGGTTATTTTTCCCTTAGGGTTTTTTATTTTTTTAACTGTTCAGCAGATCGGCAAACTTTGGCATTCCCCCAAGGCTAGTGATACCTCTCTCTTGCACATGAGTACCACCATTTTGGCTATAGAAGTTTCACCACTGCAGAGTTGAAGACAGGAGATAAAGGGAATAATGGTATTTGAAAAGAGGGATTAAACAATTGAAGGTGGAATTCTATGCTTTCATGAGATCTAGTGTTCTTTAAAATCTTTTAGATGCTAAACTAAATGGGTTTTTTTTGAAAGCCATCCAGAGACTTTTAGTATTGGGATGGCATATAATAACTTTAAACAGTCAAACAGTTTTCTCTTTTTGTATATTGGAATTTTAGGCTGTGCTTTATTATATTTGTATTTTGATTGTATCTTTTGCACGTGGATTAATTGGTGTGAACTGCCCAGAGAGCTTCAGAAATGAAACCAATAAGCAAATGAATAAATGGGATGTCGAGCGAAGTCTTGAAAGGACAAGCTCCCAGCCCACTCACTCCAAGTCAGCAAGGAATGGACCGTGCGGGCTGCACCTTCCGGGGTCTTGAGGAGACCCTGGAGAGGCAAAAGCAGGGAGTTCCGGGAGGGCAAACAGCTAGTGCTGTGCACATGCGTCCTGGCAGGATTCCCAGGTGCATATGAGAAGCTGACCATTTTGGTGGGACTGGCAGCTCAGACTTGGCGGGTGAGCTGTACAGAGGGGAGCGGGCCGGTCCGGGCAGGGCGGATAGCTCAGGCTCCGATAAGGAGAAGGCTGCTGAAATGGACGCAGCTCCCCTGGGTACTTGCCTTTACCTGCTGTGGGAGAGATTAGTTCAATGGCAGCCGAGGGGCCCAGTCAACCCACCCTTGGGAACGAGGAAGAGCAGCAGCATTGCAAGGGGGGAGATTTAAAGATGGGGAGTCTCTGGCACGAAGTACTGCAGCCTTTAAGGAAGTGGACCCAAAAGTCCACTGACACAGTTGTAGAGTGGCCCAGTTCGGATCGCAGAGGGAGGAACGCAGGCGTGCCCGGTTCCACAGCGCTCCTCCCTCCCCTCCTGAGACAGGCACAGAAGGACTCTTAAGCAAAGCTTTGGGTGAAGGGGGCAGGAGAGGGTCCATCTTTTGCTCTGTGTATGCTCAGAGACTTGTGTAAAATAAAGACATTTATCAAGATGTACTGGTGAGTCTGTTACTGCAGGGAGGGAATGCTAGAGCTGTGGAGTTAGGGAAATTCCAGTCTGTGCCCAGCCTTCTCCTCCCCAGCACTGACTCTAGGTGGCCAGGAATGGATCTGGGTCCCGGGGAAAGAGACTTGGGGCCGAGGCTGCATGGCCCGGCCTCAGCAATGCACCGGCCACCAAGCAAGGCACTTCAGAGAGTCCAAGATCTCAGGCACAAAAATGCACCTTCCCCTTACCCAGCAGGGCAGTCTCCAGGTGGCTGTCTTCTTGCTTGGTTCCCACGCAGAGCTGCCTCCCTTCGGCACCGGGCAAAGTCGGGTCGACCACGGGGCAACACCCTGCCTCCTCCTCCAACGTCACCTGCAACAGCAGAGAGGGTCCACCTCACGGAAAGCGAAAATCCTGGGCGGAACCAGGACGGACCTCACCGGAGCCTGTCCCTCCAGGATTCTGCAGGCTTCCTCCTGTGCTTGGCCTGGTTAGTAAAGCAAATTGAACTGACAGGAGGCACGCGCATGCTTGCAGAATGAAGGCTGTGCGATGGGAACCTTCCTCTGCATCAGCTGCAGCTGCACAAATGGCTGGAAGAGGGGCGCTGCTTCCGCAGCCAGTGTGGTCTGGTTCTTGGCACATGCCCTGCAAGTGGTGGGGATTTTCATCAGGAACTCAGACGTGGGGCTGCAACAGAGCAGTCCAGCTGGCGGCAAATCCTATGGATTCCCAGCTCCAGACCGGATTCCCCCACCCCTAGTTGTGGGAGGGCTGGACTAGGAGTGCTGCACCTCTTCTTGGTCCGAGGGCCAAGTTCCATTTTGGAGAAGCTTTTGGGGGCCACATCTTAGTGGTGGGTGGAGATGACAGGGCCTAAATGCCAAAAGGGTCAACTTAAGAGCAACGGCAATGGCATGGTGCAGCAGAGAGCACCATCGGGCATGGGAGGTCTCTCAGCATTGAATCACCAGAATGGGAACCACATGGCCTCACCTGGCATTCTCTTCTCCAGTCTACTTCCTGCCTCAAGGGGAAGTCCTTGGCCAAGGACACTGCCCAGGCTTTGGCTCTTGCTGTCCTGGGGGATGCTGGGAGTTGTAGTCCAGCCCTACTGTGGGGCACCAGGCTGACTTATGAATGGAAGGCCAGCTCAGGCTCTGTCTGACCCAGCCAGTGATGCCGTCTCACCTGGTCGGCCTGTCGCTGGTTCGAGTCCTGCCTCACAAGGAAGTCCTCAGCCAGGGCCACGGCCTGCGCGCAGGTCTCCGGGCCACGCTCCCGGACCCAGCTCTGGATCGGGGAGGGCAGGATGGTCAGCAGCTGCTCCAGGATCAGCTGCTCCAGGATCTGCTCCTTGGAGTGCCGCTCGGCCTTCAGCCATCGGCAGCACAGCTCCTGGAGCCGGACGTAAGCCACTCGCGGCCCCTCGGCCTCCTGGTAGCAGAAGCGCCGGAAGTGCTGGCGAACCTTCTCCCTGCTCAGGGCGTCCCCGCGCAAGATGGCCGCCTTCACTTTCCCATAATCCTCTTTGTCTCGGGCATCCAGACTGTGAAAGGCCTGCTCAGCTTCTCCGCTGAGGGCTGGCAGGAGCCGGGCCGCCCACTCCTCCTTGGGCCACCGGCAGGCCTCAGCCACCTGCTCGAAGGAGGCCAGGAAGGCCTTGGCGTCGTCCCAGATTACAGGCTCCTCAGACATGGGTGGGCTTCCCCAGTGGAAATGAGCAGACTCCACGGTCTTCAGGAACTCCTGCCACTGACTTTCCCACTCATCCGGTTCTTGTTTTACCTCTTCTCCTGGTCTCCTGAGAAATTCTGCAATACTCCCTGCTTGGAGCACATGTGGGGCTTCTCTTCGTCTCCCTGGAGACTTCTCTAGTTTGAAGCTCGTGTCATCTCGGGCCTCCATGGTTGTATCTCCAGGTGACTCACAAAGAGCCATTTATTTTAAAAAGTGGTGTGCCAAGCTTCTGTCTGGTTGAAGAGAAGGAAACATGTTAACAATGTTAACAGACAGAAGGAAATGCTCATCTTCATGTTGGCCTGACCTTTGCTTAAAAATAGAAATGCAGGGGAAGAAAAGATGCTGGTTGTCTCATACATTGATCCAAATTCTATGCACATTTAAATTAGCAGTTTGCACCTGTCCTACATTTGTGAATGCCTTACATGGCTCAGGACCACAATACTTGCTGACACGCCTCTCCCGGCCACACTCTGCCCAGACACTATGGTCAACATCTAGGGCCTTCCTCTGAGTGCCACCTCCAAGGGAGGCGCAGAAGGCAGCCACAGGAATGGTCTTCTCTGTGCTGGCCCCTTAACTTTAGAACGACACCCCTGCCCAGGCCAGCCTCACACTAACCATGTCATCCATTTGGCCCAGGTTAAGATGGCACTGTGTGATGAGGCATTTAAAGACATCCAGGTGTTGCAGAGTCACTCTTTTTAAATTATTCTTGGTATGGTTTGTCTTTATCATCAGTTTTAGCTGTTTTAAACTTTTTAAATTTTCTAACATTTTTACTGGATTTTTATTATTTGTCTTTAAGGATTGTGTAAACCTCCCGAAGAGGTTCGGTTGTTGGCTGGTATAGAAATGTAATAAATAAATAAATGCCTCAGAGAGAAAGGACCCACCATCTTATCAACAGGGACTGGAGCAAAAGGAAAAAAGAAGTACACATCTGTAATCTACAGATGCTGTAGTCTCTGTGTGCTTAAAGGGTCCCGTCTCCTAAAGATACCCCTATTTATTTATTTGTTGCATTTGTATGCTGCTCTGTAGCCAGAAGGCGCTCTAGGCAACTGACAGTGCAATCATAAACAATAAATGCAGGTAAAAATAGAAAATGCAGGTAAAAATAAATGAGTATAATAACCAAAACCATAAAACATAATAGATTAAAAATACAATATAATACAACAGGAGGTTAAACACAGTATAAACAAGAAAACAGCAGCAAGACCAATAAACATAACCTAAAATACTAAATAAAAAGGGCTTAACTTGGTGCCAAAGGCAAGGTAAAGCGGGTGCCAGTCGCACCTGCCTTGGAAGGGAATTGCAAAGGTGAGGTATGACAACCGAGAAGGCCCTTTTCCTCGCTAATCCCCCTTCACGTCATATGGGGAGGGTTTGCAAAGGAGTGACCTGAGTGGTCCGATAGGGGTATATGGAGACAGGCATTCCTGGTCCGTTTAAAGCTTTATATGTTTAGTGTGAGCACTTCGAACTGGGCCCAGGCAATGACAGGCAGCAATGCAACTGGTGGAGGACCGGTGTGATGTATTCTCTAGAGCCGGTCTTAGTTAGTAACTGTGCTGCTCTGTTTTGGATTATTTGAAGAGCCCGGATGTCTTCAAAGGCAGCCCCACGGAGAGCGCATTATGGTAATCCACATGAGAGGTAACCAGAGCATGGATAACTGTGGCTCCGCTCCGCTCATCCAAGTAGGAACGTGGCTGGAAAATCAGGCTAAGCTGATAGAAGGGGCTCCTGGCCACCTGGGAACAAGTGAGAGCTGAGGGTTCAAGAGCCCCCCAAGCCATGAACCTTCTCCCTTAGTTCAACCTCTGCTTAACCCAGGCTCTGCAATGCAAGGTGCCAAAAAAGCATCGCTGGCACAGGGGCGTCTCTCCACCCTCTGAAGGAAGACAGAAGCCATCGCCTTGGAGGAACCCTGCCCCACGAATGCTGAGCCTCTTCCCCCCTGGGAATGGTCCCAACACCAGTCCGCCTTCTTCCCCGCTTTTCACCCGCTGCTTCCAGTCCTGTGCTTGCTTGGAGCTCTGTCACGACTGGTGAACAGCCCCCTTCAGACCCTCACCCTCAGCCTCACCCTAAGCCTCACCCTTGCAGGAGAGCCAGAAAGGGGTGCAGGGGATGCTGGTGCCTCTCGCGGCAAGGGGGCTGCTGATCCCACTGCAGCGCTGACGCTCAGGAGAAAAGCTGCAATGGATGAAAAGCCCCGTCGAGACCCTGGAAGAAAGCGAGGGGCGGTGGTGCCCGCCCGGATCGAGGGCGGCCTGAGTGGGGGGCCGCCCCCCCCCCGACCCCACTCTCCAGGCTGCAGAGGCGTCTGGAGGAGGGACAAGGGAAGCAGGCCAGGCCTGCGGGGTCAGGGTAGAAGCAAAGCCCGGCCCGGGGGGGGCTCCTCTCCCCTTTCCTGCCCCCCTTCCCGGTGCTCCTTTCCCTCCCGGCCTCTCTTGGAGACGCCCCCCCCCCGCGGCCCCGCACGCTCACCGCCTCCAGGCGCCCCCAGCCCCGGCTCGCGCTTCCGCTTGGAAGTGGGGGGCGAGGGGGGAGCGCCTTTCCCACCTCCCGGCGGGCCTCTCTAGGAAGGGCAGCTCCTTCTGCTTAACCCTTTCCTCCCAAGGCAGGGCTCGGAGCTTAGAGTGCCAAGCTAAGCCTGTGCAGAGGAAGGGGGGCGGGGGGGGAGAAGTGGGGGGGGAGAGAGAAGGGGGCGAGGAAGGACAGGCTGGCCGGGCAGGCTGCCAGTTGTAACCACTTTTAGTAGCTATTTCTTCTGGTGCTGTTGTGAACCTCCTCTGTGTGCTAGTTGCTGGGGAACATGGGCGGGAGGGCGCAGTTGCACTCAGGTCGTGCGTATGGGCGTCCCAGGCGCAGCCCGGTGGCCACAGTTTGAGCAGAAGCCTGGTCTGATGCTGCAGAGCTCTTCTAACGCGCTTCAGAAAGGCACTAGTCCTCATGGAATCAGAAGCCACGTGTATATGGGGAAGTAGGGTGGGGGAAGTTGGGTGGGAGGGTGCTGTTGCACTGCTGTCTTGCTTGTGGATTTCCTGTGCGCACCTGCTTTGCTGGACTGGATGGATCTCTCTCTGATCCAGCATGTCCATTCATTCATTCATTCATTCATTCATTCATATGCCACCTTTAACTGACAAAGGCCTTCCTAGGTGGCTTACAAGTAACAACATATTAAAACCTATTAAAACAGGTAAAAGAATAACATCAACAACAATAACCTCCTGCTTTTAAATAAGGGGCTAGTTCTCATGGCTGTATGGTGCCTCCAGTACCTAAAGCGGTATGCCTATGCACCCCTAGCTGATGCAAGAGTCAAGTTGCGTTCATCTGCTCATCTCTTGCTTATGGGATCCTGAGGACAGCTGGCTGCCCCTGTGGGAATGGAAGGCTGCCCCTGTTGAACTTCGCTTTGATCAGCCCGTCTCATCAAGTGCCTTTATAGTAAGGCAGCTTCCAAAGTTACACTAGCTCAAGTAGCGTCATTGTGTGCAACCAATATGCTGTTTATCATACATATATGCTGTTTATCATGCAGTTTTTCTAATGCACAATAATCTATTGTGTTCTCAAATAATTGCCCTTATCTTGGGGCATCTCCAAATCTCCCCCTCCCCTGCCAGTGCATTTGATCTTAAATGAAGAACAAGCTTCTAGACCTCATGGCTATGGACCACCTGCAGCGGCAGAGGTAGCATATCTATGGATATCAGCTGTTGGGGAACATGGGAGGTAGGGTGCTTTTGTGTTCCTGTCTGGTTTGCTTTTCATAGGCAGTGTGGATGGGCCTTTGCCCTTATCCAACAGGACTCATGCATTTTTAGTCACAAGGTCAGAGGACAGCTCTGCTGACTTTTCTGAAAATCTTTTGGATATACTACCAGGGATGGGTGGCTGGCTAGAGCCATTTTTTCCTTTTCATTCAGTTCTCTGCCTTGGTTTGGCCTTGTGAAGCTCACCAAGGCTGCCATTTGGGTCCTGCCTGCTTGGAAGACTCAGGTCAATGGCAGGTTGACTGAACGTTTGCTATTTCTTTGCCTAACGTTGTTTTCCAACATGCTCCCCTCCTTGCATCCCTTTTCATTTCCTCTTTTCCCTCTTGCCACTGCAAATAAACATTACACCAATTCCAACGTTTCTCTGTCCTTCCTTCTCATTAAGTTTTAGTACTAAAAACAGAGCTATTTGGTTTAATTGCTGCAGTTTACAATTTCAGGCCTTGACGAGAAGCTGAGTTTGGGTGGGATTGATAGCTCCGAGTCTGGGAATGATGGGGAGCTGGCTGACCCAGACAGGGCTAAGAGCTCAGACTCTGATAATGGAATGGTTGCTGTAATGGGCAGCCCTCCCGCTGCAGCCCGTTTCTCAGTTCGTCTGTGTCTGCTCAAAATGAGATTAGTTCAAGGACAGCCATGGGGCCCAGACCACCCTCCCATGGGAATGAGGAAGAAAACGAACAACATCTGGAGGTAGGGGATTGGGAAATGGGTCGTCTCTTGGATGGAGAACTCCAGGACCCAAGGGCCCATCGTCACAGCTGCAGGCTGGCCGAAATGGGGGCTCAGAGTGCAGAACGCAGGCGTGCCCCCACAGGGCCCCTCCTTTCAGAGAAAGTCCCTGAAGGGTTCATAAGTAGAGTTTTGGGTAAAGGGGGGCAGAGAGGGTTCAACATCTCACTTTGTGTATGCTCAGAGACTTGTGCATGTTTCGAGTCTTCTTTGTAGAATAAAGATGCTTACAAGAAGTGCTGGAGAATCTGCCTGGCTGGGGAGGGAAGACCTCATGACCCCGGTTTGGAGTCTTATTCAGGTAGAGGCAACCCTTTTCAAACTGCGAGCACATTTGGGGATTTGAGAAACTGCAGTGGGCACGACCACAAAGGCTTAGCACGAGCCACTACTCTGGCGTCTGTTACTTGCACCTGCGGATCACAGAGTCACGTTCAGCAAAAACTCCTCTTTTGTGTCTGTCAGACACAACAACTTCTCTTTATTTTATTTATTGATTAGGGTATTTCTAACTTGTCCATTATGGTTTGTCTCTGGACAGCTTACAATATAAAACACCTAATAAATACATCATAATAAGGGGTTTTGTTTAATTCCTCTGTCAGTGCAGAACAATTCATCTTCCTTTACGTGTATGTTTTGGCTATCTCCAGTCATTGCTTTAATTTGGGAGGTTATTATACAGATACATTTTCTATTGGTACAATCTTTACTATTCATTGATGGGGCGCATTCTTTTAATTGTGTGCCTGTTTCATGGCAATTGGCAAATGGAAGGGGAAATGGGCCTCTGTGACCTTTGGAAAGCCAAAAGGCAGATATTTTAACAGTGGAAGGAGAAACACCTCCAATCACGCAATGGACTGAGGACCTTACAAAGCTTTTGGTACAAGAACAGGTGGCATAAAGAGGTGCCAACTTGAATTGGAGATGTATTTGGATATTTGGTCTGCGTTTCTTGAAACCTACGCATCAGTGTGAGAAAGTTGTGGGCACATCACACAAGTCCATGTGGATGTTTTTTTAACAACCGGCCAAAATATAAAAACAATTTTTGGGTGCCCATGGCGCTCGTGTTGGGGAACCTTCACAGGCCCCATTGGAAGTGTCTGCAGAAGAGGATGGAATAGAAGTAGAGTTAGAAGGGGTCTTAAGGGGTTTTCCCAGTTGTAATGTATGGCTGTGAGAGTTGGACCATAAGGATGCTGAGCACCGAAGAATTGACACTTTTGAATTGTGGTGTTGGAGAAGATGCCGGAGAGTCCCTTGGACTGCAAGGAGATCAAACCAGTCAATCCTAAAGGAAATCAATCTGGCTGTTCTGGACTGAACAATCCTGGACTGAAGCTGAAGCCCAAATTCTTTGACCACCTAATGAGAAGGAAATACTCATTGGAGAAGATTCTGATGCTGGGAATCATTGAAGGCCAAAGGAGAAAGGGAAGGCAGAGGTTGAGGTGGCTGGATGGAGCCACTAGGGCAGTGGGTGTGGGCTTGGGTGGACTCCGAGGGATGGTGGAGGACAGGAGAGCCTGGAGGAATGCTGTCCGTGGGGTCATGAAGGACATGATTTTGAGATCAAACAACAACAAAAGGCCATTGAGTCCAACCCCTTGCTCTACTTCCACATGTGGTCTCCCATCCAGCTGCAGTACTGAGCCTTTCTAGCTTAGCAAAGCTTGCTCCATGTGCTAGCTTGCTGTATGGCTATGCAGGCAGGGAGGTACTGTGGCTCTTTTGGGGACTATGCCGATGACTCCAGTTGTAAGATCTGGGAGTTCCCTGGCTCAGGCAGAGGTAAGGTCCAGTAGCAAACTTCTTTGGTGTTTGTCCTTGCAGACATTGCAGGGTTGTTGTTGTTTTGTGCTGTCAAACCATCTCTGACTTATGGCGACCCTATGAATGGAAGCCCTCCAAAATTCCCATCAACCCTAGGGAGTCAACGAAGGTTGATGAAATCCACAGTGAAGACCGAGGAGAGCTGCCAGGGACAACGCCCGAGTTGTCTCCTCTTTTCCTACACCAGACTGAAGATCCGAACAGCTCCACATTTTACAGGTTCAAGAATTCTTTCCCTAGCAGGAAATGGAGGACATAATTCTTGCAGCAGCCACAGAAATAGGTAAATACAGGTTCAAAACCAGCATTTTTAAATGCTTTATTTTATATTCATATAAATAACATATAGGAGCCTTTGGAAAAGTGTGACATGATTTCTGATAAGGGCAAACGTAGGGCTGGGGATGTGTCGTTTGAAGAAAAGAGAATGGGACCACACGGTGTGGGAGAGATCAGGAAAACGTCTTCCTGTTTAGAGATGGCCTCTTCCTTCATCCCCTATAGGGGCGAAGGTGGCCAATAGCCTGATCCATGAGATTAACAGAGAGCTTTTGATGGACTGTTTTCCTCATCTCAGGAAATTCACCTGCTTCTTGAGCCCCATACATCTTGACCACCAACTTGTCAACTGCCAAGGCAAGAGAAACAGCAGAGTTAGGAAAGAACAGATGTCAAACAGTAATTTTTAAAGTACACTGGATTAACTTGGGTACTTAACTGTAACATATGCTTCAGGCACCCCCAAGAAAGCTAAGCTATCCATCCCTTTGTTTAGGGTGCGTGTCCCAGATTTTAATTCCGTTCCATCTGTGCTTCATGAATTGTCAGGTGTCTTTTGTTCCCTTTTTGGTTCATTGACAGAATCAGATCTTCTTTTTTATACATATCTATTGCAATACATTCCAGCTCATATACTGTAAATTACCAGCAATGTAAATTAGCACCTAATTCCCCCACAAGATGAAAAATCCTCCTGCCAGTCTGCAGCCTCTGTGTGACTCAGAAAAAGTTCTGCTTCAGGTCCAGACCGTAGAAATCTGAATGTTTGGACCTGTGGCGAGTTTCTCCAACATCTCTGTGTGTACGGCAGAGGCGGGGAACATGTGGACTTGCAGGTGACGTTGGGCTGAAATGATGTGATTTTGGCATTTTTATCACTGTTGGGTTTTTGATGTTGCCATGCTGTTGTTTTGATTTGATTTTACGATTGCCAGTTGCTTTGAGGGCATTTGCCAGTTAGGGGGCATAGAAAGCTAATGAATGAATGAATGAATGAATGAATGAATGAACGAATTAGCGCTACAGAGCATAGCCAATATGATAGGGTGAAAGGTACCATCCAACAATACTTGGGGGGTCCCTATTATTAAAGGTAGGTCCCACATTTAATCTTACTTAGAACAGACCCAAATCAAACACTCTCCTCAGGTTGCCTCTTCCTGGAGAGGCTTGGAAGGTAGCAAAAAAGAGGAAGACTTTTCAGTGATGGCCCCAATGAGTGATGTCTCTGATGAGGCCTTTTTCAATGCCAGATCAAGACCTACTTCTCTCAGGCTTTTGACTGTATGTGATAACATTTTAATAATTTTAATTATTTTAAGGATTAAAATTATTAAATTATTAAATAAAATAATTATTTTAATTTTATTTATTTAACATTTTAATAATATCTATAGGTTTTAACTGTGCAGCCAGGGTGTTTCTGGGTTTTAATTGTATTTGTATTATGTGTATTTATTTATGTGAGCCATCCCAAGGCTATAAACAATGGGACAGCATACAAAAATTCTAAATAAATAAATAATAAATAAATAAAAGCAGATCTTGAATTTTTCTTGATTGTTTAAGGCTGGTTTTAGGCATTTGTGTTTTTCTGAGTATTGCGTGTTCAAAGGTATATGTTTTTAGAATGTCCTTTCAGGGTTTTAATCTCTGTAAAACATGTAGGTTGTTTCAGATTTGGAATGGGACCGGAAATCTAATAAATGAAACAAAATGGCTGACCCATTGAAATCCATGGGACTTGAGCCTCATATGATGACATGAAGTCCCATGGATTTCAATGGGCCTAGGCAAAGTCTGGGTCCAGCCTATTTGACTGCAAGTCATTATATCAGAGGACAAATGCCTTTCATTGGCAGAAAGGTGATGCATAGTCAGAGCGAATTAATGGAAGGTGTCACTGGCTAGAAACTTCCAACCACAACAAAAACCAGCCTGTTGTGCATCCAGTTCATACATTTTCAAAGGATATTTTCCTATAAACAAACATTTTTTAAAACATGAAACATTTTGGCATAAAACCTATTTTACAATCTGCTGATTAAAAATCCTTTAAATATTTCTAAACAGGATGCACAATCGCTCATGATTTACTGTGGGTTGGAGTGATGTGTCATTTGCGTCACATCACTAGAAAAACAAAGCACATCAACAGATAACACTGGCCTACCTCGCAGGGCTGTTGTCAGCCTCGGCAGGCACAGGATGTTATGCACACTGATGGCTAAAAAGAGCCATGCGTAACTATTCAGTATTATGATGCTCGGTCTGCAATCCTTACGTTGGCCAATCATGTTCCAGACGGAACCCCCCCGTTTGCATGGCTGCTGGGCTACGGGAGCGCGCACACACACACCAGCCACGCAGGTGGCTATTCCACAGGTCTGGCTGCTTGTCTTCAGCAGGAAGGGCCTTGCATCTCCACATTGTCGTCCTCATCGTCTTCCTCGCATCGCTCCAGTTCACGTCGCCGGGCTCGGTAGGAGGCTGCAAGAGGGCAGGGGGAAAAAGCAGTTCTGGTTGGCCAAAATCTGGAATGCTTGTTGGAGAATTTGTCATGGACTCATTACCTGGCCAGGGTACATGGGGCGGCATCTGCTGTACCCACAGCTTGGGTCCTGGATACTTGAAGGAGCACCTTCTTCCCTGTGTGGCCGTCCGTCCCTTGAGATCTGAGGCAGAGGTCCTGCTCCAGGAGCCCTCTTTGAAGGAGATTAGAGGGGTAGCCACCCAGAGAAGGGCCTTTTCGGCAGTGGCACCCCGGCTTTGGAACACACTCTCCAGGGAGTTTTGCCTGGCGCTTTATTCTTTTCAGTGTTAGGCGAAAACCATTTTAGTTTCCCAACATGTTAACATTTAATTGGTTTTATCTTTGTTTTTATCATAAATGGTTGGATTCAGTGTGTTGTTTGTTGGTATGGGTTTTTTTTTTTTTGGAAAGCCATCCAGGGACTCTGGTATTGGACGACATATAAAAACTTTAAATAAATAAAATGTAGGACTAGCTCAGGGGTCCAAAATGTGCAGATCCCAGGCTCAGGCGGTCCCCAAGCCCTGTCTGGCTGACTCCAGTTCCCCAGAACCTGAAAGGCAGGTGTCTGGAGCTAGGCTGCTGCCTTCTCACTATCTATCTATCTATCTATCTATCTATCTATCTATCTATCTATGATATCCTGTCTTTTTTTCTTTTTTTTAAGAACTCAAAGCAGCTTACATCATTCTTCTTCTCTCAGTCTCTTCCCCACAACACCACCCCTGTGAGGTAGGTTGAGCTGAGAGTTTGTGACTGGCCCGAAGTCACCCAAGTTGGCTCTATGGCTGAACAGGGACTAGAACCCGGATTGCCCGAGTCCCAGACCTGCGCTCCACACCACACTGGCTCTCAAATTGCAAAACAACACACCTTTCTTTTGCAGAAGCGCTCTATTTCCCAGTGCACACCCAGCAAACCACAACCAGCCAAGAAAGAGTCCCTAAGCATGCAGAGAATAGTTTGCTGAGGCCAACCAAGACACTACTTCCAAAAACTCTCTTCTGAGTAGCTCTGGTCCCTGACCTCTGGGAAGGCCCATCAGGAGGTGGCATGGGAACAAGTCTTGCCCGGCTCCTGCCCCACACCCTCTCCCGGTATGATTCTCAGATCTGCCCTCCATCTTCTGGCTTCTCTGTCTCTATCTCTGGAGGCCCCATTTCCCAGGGCCCATCCTCCTTGTCCAAAGAGTCCAAATCTCCCTGGCCCTGAGATACACACCAAGAACAGTGGCCTCTTTCCTTCCCAACAGCAGGGAGGAAGAAGGAAGCATTGATGGTGGCAACCATAGAGCCCATTCCTAGAGGGTTCGGTTGTCATTTTTTGGTGAAGGCAAAGGAAAGCAGCGGGGCTCAAGCAGTGAGTGAATGTGGGGGATCGAGAAGTGAGGAGATGCAAACTTCTCCTGTTTGTATACCTGTGTGAGGGGGGCAGAGGGACTCCAGGGAGCTCTTCCCCAAGGATAGGTGGCCCCAGATGCCCCTTCCTGCCTTAAATTAACTTTTTAAAAACGTTAGACTCTACGTAAAAGTGCAACATGAGTGTGTTAAGTGGGGTGTGTTAGCAAACATGTGAATGGGCCTGCATGTGGTACCCCGCCCCCCCCAGCAGACACCTGATATGAGCCATGAGGGCAAAGGTTCTGCATCCCTGATCTAGCGGGATACTGCAACTAAATGTTGCAGTGTAGTGTTTATTCCTTGAGAGTCTTGCCAGTTATTTGTTTCACTTTGGGGCTCTCTGGCCAGTTAACAGAAGTTAAAATGAAACAAATATTGAAAACACACACATTAATTCAAAGGAACAAAACCATAATAGCAATTGTGATGATTCAGCATAGAAGCATAGCAGTGCTACAGAAAAAAATGGAATATATACAAGTTAAACTGTTAAAATACTGGTAAAATAAAAAGCAGACACCATGCACATGTCTTTGGGGGCTTATTCCAAAGTCAGGGTGCCACAACCAAAAAGGCCCTCCTCTTGGTAGCCACCCTCCTCACTTCCTTTGGAAGGGGCTCCCAGAGAAGGACTTCTGAAGATGCCCTTAGGTTATTCAGCCAAAGGAGTAACATACAGGTAATCAGTAAAATGAAGCCGGTCCCTGCCTGTAAGGCATGACACATGAGGTAAAGGAATAGGGAAGGGAGAGGAAAAACAAAGCACTCTTTCATGAGGGCTAGTGGAATGGCTCTGCTTCCTCCTCTCAGTACAATGTGCCACAATGGATGCTGCTGGCAACAGCTGATAGAGGGAAAGCCCTCATGTATCCAGTAGTGATTGGAGGGCTGGACTGGAGGCCTGGTTGATCCGGGTTCTAGTCCCCACCCAGCCATGAATCTCACTGGGTGGCTTTGGGCCAGTCAACAGCTCTGTTGTCACTGCGAGTATAATATCCAGAGGAGCACTTCATAAGCTGCCTTGGTTCCCATGAAAAAGGAAGAAAGGCAGGATAAAAGTATAATGACAACAACCTAACACTGCAGCACTGGAAAGATAAAAACCCTCCTCCTGTAACACAATGGACTGAAGACCTAACAACTCTCTCAGTTTTTCAGCAGATGATATCCAGGCTCTACTCTCAGATGGATATATATTTGAAATCCTGGACTGCCTTTGCTGAGGCTTAATGGAAACTACGTCTGCTAAAGCAAAAATATAAACTGCTACAATGGTATTATTCCCCTAGTGGGTAAGAGGGCAAATGCCACCCTTGGAGGTGCAGCCAGAAGCGTGGCTTCCAGTTTGAGATGGTGTTAGTACCACTCTGTAAGACTCTGGTGCGTCCACAACTGGAATGCTGTCTCCAATTATGGACTCCACATTACAGAGGGACATAGCGGGGCTGGAATCAGGACAGCGCAAGGTCACAAGGATGGCAGCCAGATTGGGTGGGTGACAGATGAGATGAAATTCAGGGAGCTGGGCCTCTGCAGCCTGGAGGAGACTATGAGGGGATCTTTTAGTGACATACAGGTGTGAAGAGGTGTCACATGGTATTATTATTATTATCATTATTATTATTATTATTATTATCATCATTATTATTATTATTATTATTATAGCATTTCTATGCCGCCCCTTGCCGAAACCTCGGGGCGGCTTACAACACGATAAAATACATTGGAATACAATAGTACATAATAAATTACCATTAAATATAAAAATACAAAAAATACATTGATTTACAAAAATAAAATTAAAATTATCAGTATAAAATAAAAATATAGGAGGAGAAAGAGAAGGAAGAAGAAGTTGCCCTGGCCAGATCATATGTTTTAACAATTGAAATGATGTTTAAATAAAAAGGTCTTTACCTGGCGCCGAAAAACCAGTAACGACAGTGCCAGGCGGACCTCTTTGGGGAGTGAATTCCATAGGTTGGGTGCCACTGCAGAGAAAGCCCTCCTCCGGGTACTTACTCTCCTAATTTCTTTCATGGAGGGTTCCCGGAGAAGGGACTCTCCTGCAGATCTCAAGGGGCGGTCGGGCATATACGGACGTAAGCGCTCGTTCAGGTAGCCAGGACCCAAGCCGTTTAGGGCTTTGTAGGTCATAATCAACACCTTGAATTGGGTCATAACCTGTTATGGTCCAGTGGGACAAAGATCAAGGAACTGGTTTCCAGGTTGGATGTCAGGAGGTAGTTCCTGATCTAAGAAGGAGGAGGAGAATGATGTAAGCTGCCTTGAGCCCTTTGTCGGATAAAGGCAGGATATCAATCAATCAATCAATCTTCAGGTCCCCTAGGATATGGAATGGGCTCCCGTGGGAGGTGGTGGTGGCCCCATCAGTGGGCTGTTTAAGGAAAGAGTAGACAATCATATGTTGGGGATTACATAAGTGGAGCTGGCTGGAGCCGGGGGGTCAGACTAGATGGCGTGGGAGGCCCCTTCTGATTTGCTATGTTTCTCTTTGTTTACCTGCTTAGGACTTGCTTTTTTAAAAGCAGATTTCTGTGCTTGAAATCTGTACAGATATCATAGGGTCTACAGATATCTCCTTTTTGTTTCTGGCTGGTCTTACTTCTGTTGGTACCTCACCACCTGAGTCTGCAGTTAGAGGGACAGAGATATCAAGAGAAAAGGGTGTTGCTAGTGCTCAGAAGCAATTTGGAATAATTTAAGTTCTCAGATCCCATCTTATTTTTCATTGATGCAACACAGAAGGCTAAGAAACAAGACAGGAAAAAGCCAAAATCAAGATGTGTGTTGTGATTTCTTTAGTGGATATCTGGCTTTTGCAGAGTTTTTTCCCCTTCCATCCTAAAAGGAAAGCTGGTCCTAAAGCTTGCTTTCAAAATAGTCACAATTCTCACTTTTAAGCCTTAACTACTGGCAGAAGCAGGTTTAGGCTAAAAGGTATTGGCATTGTGTTATTTCTGATATTTGGGCCCCACAGTTTTTGCTCTTAGTCCAGCCCACAATTAAAATGCGTTCCCCAAGAATTGCTCAAAATTTTAAATTTGGGTTGGAAAATTCTGTAAAGATATGGATATTTTCCCATCATGGTGCTCTGCAGAGTGAAAAAGTTGAGGCTTCTGCCACAAAGAGCCGCAAAAATAAAACACACAAGCATGGAAAGCTACCCCCATTAAAAGAGTCCACCGCTTGCAGAATTGAACTGTGCAATGAATTCCGTTGCTCCCCTTGCTTAAAGAAACACTTCAACTCACCTGGCAGGTGTCGATCTTTGAAGGGGGGCCTCCCTGCTGCATCCCACACTCCCCGTATCCGGTTAAAATATGGTGGAATTATGCTAGGCCTTTCTTTCCCTTCCGCTGCAGGTCGGCCAGCGGCAAAGAAATCTGTTTTCAGTTGCTTCCACTTGGATCTCAGCTGGTCGATGTTCCTGGTGTACCCCTGAGCCTGGAGCTGGTCCTTGATTTTCTCCCAGTGTTGCTGCCCCTTCTGGGAACTGCTGCTCATGAGGAGGGCCAAGGCGGGGCTGGCTTTGATGCCGTTCAGCAGGGCCACCACCTCCTTGCCTTCCCACCGCTGGCCACGGATCCGAGGGACCATTTTGTGGAGCATGGTCGCCTGGCTGGGGCAATTTGTGCCGAGGGTGGGCGGACCCACATGCTGAGTGTTGCCGAAATACAGTCGCTTGTACGCCTTCTCCCCAGTGTGGCTTCTCTGATGGACGAGAAGCTTTGCGCTACAAAGAAAATACTTCCCACAGATGTGGCATCTGACCGGTTTTCCCCCAGTGCGAGATCTTGGAGGGATGCCGGAATTTCTGGTGTAGGCGCCATAGGGGTTTCGTTTCCTTCCGGGGTCAGTTCCTACTGGGGCTGTGGCATCACTTGGGATCGGGCAGCTTCCCCCACAAGGAACGGATTCATTGCTCTCCTCCACCAGGTGCGCTTCCTCTTGACCCTCTGGCCTTTCTTGACCCGCCGAGGCATTTTCCTGTACGCAGCGCTGGGAAATGGTCTCCTCTATTTTCCACAGTGACGCCCCACGCGGGTGTCCTATTTCAGGAATTTCTGGTGCACATTCCTCCTCTTCGTTTATAGTCATCCACCCATCGCCTGCTGAGAAATAAATGAGAAAGCCCCAAACAACTCAGTCTTTGGAGTAGAATGGAACTTGGCACAGGGGACAAAAACTTGCAACGCACTGTTCCATGGGCAGAAGCAAAAAGAGACAAAAGGCTATTCTGTGGCCCATTTGGTTTTCCTGGGCTCTTTTCTACTGCTACCCAATGCAGATCTTGCCCTCTCCTCTTGTTGCCCTGACAAAGCCAACCTTAGGACTCTGGGCAATGTGGGCTTCAGCGCTTCCTATGCCGCTGCAGGAATTACGCTCGCAATGGCTTTTTATAAAAAGCTGGCTTGTTCTAAGGTGAAGATCCAGAATGTTGATGAGGAACAGAATAAGGAGGTGTATGAAAGTGTGAGCCGGTGTGGTGTAGTGGTGAAGAGCATGGGACTGGGACTCAGGCGATCCGGGTTCGAGTCCCCGCTCAGCCATGGAGCCAACTGGGTGACTCTGGGCCAGTCACAGACTCTCAGCCCAACCTACCTCACAGGGTTGTTGTTGTGGGGATAAGATGGAGGAGGAGAAGAATGATGTAAGCTGCCTTGAGCCCTTTGTAGGAAAAAGGCAGGATATGATAGATAGATAGATAGATAGATAGATAGATAGATAGATAGATAGAAAGAA
>NW_025335618.1:10445-14953 GCF_004798865.1 Varanus komodoensis | reverse complement strand
TAATAATAATAATAATAATAATAATAATATATTTATTTATTTATTTAAACATTTTTATGCCACCCCATTCGCCGAAGCCTTTACTTAGTAATACAGTGTTTATCATAAATCATTTACCCTTTCACTATCTGCATAACTGCTGCAACCTTATCTGCATAAAATATGATTCGAAAGAAAACAATGTTGTTAATTTTCTTAATAATACAGTGTTTATCATAAAACATTTATGCTTTAACTTTCTGTATGAAACATGGATTGACAGGAAGCAATGCTTATTACTCTCTGGCAATGCATATTATTTTCTGAAAAATGAAGTGTTTTAGCATTCTCAATTTAAAACACTGAGAGAAGGAGGGCAGGAGTGGCCTGAACTATTGAGAATCCCCAGATCTTCCATCCTGTTACACATGTCCCTATACTTCACCCTACAAATGGGAGAGGAAAAGTTTTGTAGGGTTAGTGAAAAATACATCCCGTGGACACCTTCCTGGGCTCTCAGAGTCACTATTGCCCTTCTGCATTCGATAACGGGAAAGAAAAGAAAACAGAGAAAAAGTGATACCAAGTGGATCAGAAGGTGTCTCCTGGGCCATCTAGACTGACCCCCGGCTCCAACTGGCTCTACTCAAGACATGCCTACCGTGTGCTGGTCCATTGTACACTTGAACAACATATGCTGGATGCACATGTGATGCCTGACCCTGAAGGGCTGAATTATTTGCTCTGTCTCTCATCCAAATTAATAGAACATTTTTTTCCCGAGGACTGAACTGCAAGGCTCAAGTATTCAGGGTTATGTCAGAGACAGGATGCCTGAATATAGTAAAGATCATGTTACATATGATCAGCAAGATCATCTTTTTTTGAGATGGGAAGTGCAGTTTAAGATAGCAATGTCCAAAAGTAATGTTTCTGATGTAATCTCTACATCCAATACTTGCAAAAAGCAAAACGTATTGAAGCCCTGCAAATGATGGCCGGGGCTGCTGATCTCGAGCAGAGCTGGACGCCCTCTCAATGAGAAACGTATTAGCATGGGAACAAAGCGAATCAGAAGGACTCGTGGCCCCAGCCTGCTCTGCTGCAGGAATCCTCAACGTGTGGTTGTTGGGTGGGCACTGGCAGCGAAGAATCTTTTCCATACAGTCACTTGCTCTGCTGCCTCCTCCCTCACGGTCAGGCAAGGAGCAAGAGGAACTTTTGGTGAAACCTCAGCAGTAACAGTACCACATGGGGGCCAGAGGGCTTGAACCCTTTTCCTCGTGGATGGTCTGCTATCCTGTGACGGAGATCATGCTTGCAATTTTTTTGGGAATCATTCACTATTAGTACGTACCAACCCATATCGCTTCGCCCAAGTCTCCCACCTGCGGGATTTTGAAGATGCCCAGCATGCTGGAAAGCTGCCTGGAGTTGTCCGAGTCAGATTCTTCAAGGACAGCCAGCAGGTGATCTCGCCTGCCGCACTTGTAGTTGGGGACGTGGGCCTGAGCGGTCGAGAACAGGTCTGTGGCTGCGTCGGACGTCAGTCTAACATCGTGAAGGCTGTCATAGATGCTGTAGCCCAGGGTGATATTGGGCAAAAGTCTGGGATTCTGGTTGACCTCCTGGATGGCAAACAGGAACGAGAGGATCTTCCAGAAAAATGTGACTCTCAACCTTAATTAAAGAACAAAAACAGAAACGGTCACCCTGCCATCTCTGTGCATAAATCATCTCCCTCCACTTTCCGGCTGCATCCTGCTTCTCCGGCTTCCACATGCTCAGCCTGGTCCCAGCCCAAAGCCAGAGCCCAACTTCCGATTCCTGCAGAACCTCAGGTGGGATTCCTGTGATGTCTTTCAAATTTTATTACAAGTCCATCCCCCCAAAAAAGACACTTGCAGCCAAGGTGCCCATCCCAGGCAGGAGCCCAGCAAGGCAGCCATTCCCACTGATGGGGAAGGGAAGGCAGAGGGGTGCAGAGGCAAGGATGGTGGGGCACATTCTGGGGCCCGTTGCCCCCCATTGCCCTGCTGACCTTGCTGCCTGTGAGTTCATCGGCTGCGTCTTCCTGAGGAGGGATCCAGCTAGAAGAAATCACCCTAGCTTTGCTTGCTACCACCAGAGGTGTTGCGCGGCTGCCCATGGCTCTCAGCAGTAACAGGTCCAGCAGGCCAGTGACTTACTGTTTCTGTTCATTAGAGGCAGGTTGATTGAAAGTGTGTGGTCGAAATGAGCCTTGTGTTGCACAGATGATGGCACTGAAGACGAAGTCTCCCGGCCGGAAATAATTGTGTGGCTGCAGCTCAGCCCTGTGCCACCTCCAGGGGCATTGGGCCTCCCGCCTCCCACAGGAGACTGCTGGGAGGAGCAGCAGCAGCAGCAGCAGGACGAAGAGGGCCACTCTGCCAGCACTTGGCACAGCCTCCATCCTGCCCCTTTCAGCCCAGTAGAGGAGCATTTGAAGGAACTTCCTTCTAAATGGACAAGGAGCCCGGCAAGGCAAGGTTCCATCCGAAGGAAGTGGGAATAAGTGTCTGCACGGCAGCCTCCTCTGCAGCTCCAGACTCTCCCGATCCCTGAGCAGGACGGCAGGGAAGGAGGCACCCTCCCCTTTGTGCCTGGGTGCCAGACACTCCTCTGCCATCTCAGGGGGGCCTCAAAGGATTCAGGGAAGTCCTGGGGGAGGGGGTCCCATTAGGTTTGGAAAGTTGACCAGCAACACATGATGATTTCGGTTATTATATGGCTTCATGGCTGGGACACCTCTGCGGCTTCCTTACGCCCTTCCTCACTCCCATGTGCAAGAGAGGCACTCTGTGAGAATGTGCTGATATGGCCCATGTTAAAGAAGCAGGACCAAGGGATCTTTCCCTCATTTGCTTTGCAACTGGCCTTCAACATGGGACCTGCTGCATCCCCCGTTTGCTATCCCCTGCTCGCAAGTATTGCCTCTGCAGTGAGGCAGCTTGGCCCTGAAAGGCCCCTGCCTCGCTTTCCCCCTTCTCATTCCTGGTGTGCTCAGCTTGCTCCCTGGAAATCCTGCTCATTTTACGTGTATCTCCTAGTGCAACACCATCAACACGGTGCCAACGGATTTCCCCTCAGTGCCCGGTTTCAGCTCCAGGGGTGGGACAGGCTGAGATGTTGCCAAAACGCTGCTCCTGCAGGGATGGCCAAGAAGGGCAGCAAGAGGGAAACTCGCAGATTGAGGAAAGGTCCTGTCCCTTCAATCCCAGCTGCCTCTGACGGTCTCGGCGAAAGATTCTACCCCTCTCTCCTCTTCCCTCCCCCTCTATTTCCCTTGGAAAAAGGTTCTCATTTCCTTCCAGCTGTGCTCACTGCCAATTCCTGGCATCCGGTTCCCTTTGGGGTGCCTGTGCTGGGACTGTTTGTTTCCTGTCCGTCTTTCCAGGACAGAAAGACAGCTTGTGGATGTTGTTCTTAGTTGCGAAGTCACATCCAACCCATCCCGACCCCATGGACAACATTCCTCCAGGATTTCCTGCCCTCCACCATCTCCCGGAGTCCACCTAAGCTCCCACCAACTGCCCCAGTGACTCCATCCAGCCCCCTCATCCTCTGCCGCCCCCTTCCCCTCTTGCCCTCAAGAATGAGGATAGTCATGTCTAATAGCAGAATTGAAACTGTTCTTGCTTGACAAGATGAAGCAGGGGAGTTTGTTTTGCATCCCTGCACAGGATCGAGTGTGCAAGAAGTGTGATGGGGACTGAGATATCAAGGTCCAAATGCCCACTCATCGCTGATGCTCACTGTGTGACTTCTGGCCGGTCATTCACTCTCGGCCTATCCTACCTGGCAGGGTTGTTTTTGCTGTCAGGAAGATAATGGTGAGGAGACGCCAGCAAAGGGCTTGCTTTCCTCATGCATGGAAAAGGTCAGGATAAAAGTGTGATGTAATGACTATTATCATAGAGACAATAATGGAAAGGGTGTTCATAGAAGCCCCCAACAAAAAATTCAGCGGAAAACACCTCCGAAAACAGGCACTGCCAAGGAGGGCATCCAGGCTGCCCGGAAATGGCCTGCCCACTGTCATGTTTTCCGACTTCGTGCCACATCAAGGCAGCGGTGCAGAGATCGCTGGCCAGGAGTCTGGGTTCTGGCCTGGGCTGGCCCCGTGATGTGCAGAAATGGAGCCCCGACCCCTGGCGGCCAGCGTGCAGTTGCGGGAGCGAAGTCCGCATCCTGGATGCAGTGACAGGTCCTCTGGAGCGCCTCCTGGTGCAAGCCCAGGGCCAGCTGAGCAGCCCCGAGGAGCTCGCTGGGGTTGCGGCGGTGGGCTGGGTGTGTGTGTGTGGCCTGAGGAACACCTCGGGCCTCCTGCTCCCCTCATGCTCCTGAGATATTTCCCCTATTTATACAATATGGCATCAGGAAGGCCTCCAGCTGAGGCTGTCCCTCTGCTCGGCCTTCTCGTGGGACCCATTTCGGAGCTGACCGGCCACGGTGGGGATTTATGGAGAGATGATTCAGGGAGAGAAAAGGAAGAGGGTTGGAATGAC
>NW_025335618.1:8401-10331 GCF_004798865.1 Varanus komodoensis | reverse complement strand
ACCAGGGCAACCCCCAGCCGACCATGCCTTGCACACAACCAGCTGTCAAGCAAAATACGGTGTGGGGCAGCAGTGCCTCTCGCTAACACAACATTCATTCCCGCTGCCCAGGTCTCAGTGGCTTCTATGACTATAATTCAGTGTTTAATGGAGACCTGAACTCAACCAAAGCCCACTTTTAATAAACCTGAATGGGAGAGGTCCAAGTTTCTGAGGCTGCACATTTGTGCAGCCAGAATTGTCCACATGCGGGAAAATAAAAGGGACAGGATGCTGGGAAAAAGGCCACTCTCAGCCAAGGTGGTTGGATGGCGGCCCACACGCTGCCCCAGCTCGTGCCTGACCAGTTCCCTTCCCTAAAAACAATTCCCCCACCACTCACTGAGATTGTTGAAAGGGGCATTTGTTTTGAATCAGTCCTCCCTCCATGCAAATCTTCTCAGTGAGGCAACATAAGCTCTGAACTCTCAGAGGTTCTCCCTCCAGGTCCAGCAACTGCCGTGCCTCCTTTGCACATTCCCTCCCTATTTCAGGCACAGCAAATTTCCTTCCTAATGCCATCCCAAGTCCGCCTCCACCTGTGGCTGGAAGCAGAGCAGATCAAACTCGCAGGAAGGCTTTATGCTTTGCACATGCTCAGTTGCTCTTTGTCCGCACTACCACGTTCATAAGAAGGTAATATCTTCCTGCCAGAGCATCCCCCTGAGTCAGTCTGGCCAAACAAGGGATGGACCACAGGTTTTTCCTCGCATCACCAGGTGCTCCTAGCAAGAAAGGAAACCCCCTTTCTTCTCATTTTTGTCCCCTTTTTGAAACGTTAAGCAGCTGCGTCCCTCTCCCCCTTTCTTTCACTTTCTCCCCCTCATTCATAAAATATCCACTCACACCGGTCCAGCCTGTCAAATGTCTCACCCACCGTGCAGCATCCCAGGGGCATCCCTGGCCAATGCACCACCTTCCACGTGGAAAACACCCAGCACAAACAAACCAGAAACTGCCAGCACACATACAGAGAACTTTCTAGAGCTCTAGTGATGAACACAGGAGTGGAGTTGATGATGAGGGTAAGAACAGGGATATTTTAGCAGATAATGTGTTCTTGTGTAAGGAGAATATGAGAAACTGCCTAGCGGAGTTGGCATAATAGCACAGTAATTATGGGTGATTAGAGAGAGTTGACATGGCAACAAGGGAGTCACACGAATCATGACGGGTCCTGCATGGGAACTTGATTTTCTGAACACTGCGTCTTCTCTGCCTGGCCTGGGGGACCTCCAACAACAGTCCTTTGAGGGGGCAGGAAGACACCAGACCCATGTCCAAAACTAGTCTCAATTTCCCATCCTCCCTCCGCCCCCCCACACACAAACACTGCCCATGTGACCATCTCATGTCTTCTCTTGGGTGCCACGTTTTACACTGTTGGTTCAAGGGGGATGATTTGATCAGAGACTAAATCCTTTCTTTCTAGTGATGGGGTCGTTGTTTTGTGTTCCCTTGTTATCTCACTGCATTGAAGGGGGCATCCCCATGTGCCTGCAGAATCATGATGCAGTGCTTCATTTTGTGTATTGCAGAAAAGCCCCTGGGAACTTGAAACAATTCTAGATATCTGAGGATCGAATGGGGGACTCTTATGGACTGGTCAGCCCTGAGAGACACTTGTTCCTGAATGGCCACATGCGCTTGGCTGTGGCTGCTGTTAAGCTGCCCTTCCCATCCATTCCCCTCTTTGACCCTTGTTCATCCTATCAGCTTGGATGCTCACAAGCCCAACACCTCTATTTTTATCCATTAAACACTTGGCCTTTTTCCCCCAGCTTGGGTGTTTGGTGTGCTGAATCCCAAGACTGTTCCTGGATTGAGGGAAAAGGGAAGCTCCACCTGCAATGCTTCCCAGGTGGTCGTGATCCACAGATACCCAGAATGC
>NW_025335618.1:3825-5065 GCF_004798865.1 Varanus komodoensis | reverse complement strand
GATCTTCTGCCACAAGCTCTCCAACAAGGCACTTTGCCAGCACCAACAGCCCTTCCATCTCTGCTCTGCTCAGTGGAGACAGTCACTCCTCCATGAGTTGAGCAGAGGGACAATCAGGGCAGACTGAGGAATTGAGTACCAATGTTTGCTCAACCACCCCTTCCACTCACCCAGGTGAGGGGTGGCTGGAGAAGGACCAAAATTGGACACTGACATGTGGTTAGCAGCAGCAGCCTGATCTGTCTTCTCTGCCTCTCCCCACTGAGTAGCTGCATCAGCTCCTCCACAGCATTGGAATTCCACACCTGGCAGCACTTTCCTGAATGGGAGCAAACCTAGTTCGGAAAGGCGGTCCTGATGCTCGTTCGGACTCAGCCATGGAGTCACTGGGTGCCTGTGAGCCACTCTGAGACTCTTAGCCCAGCCTACCTCAAAGGGTTCTTGCACGGACAGCCCTGAGTGATGGAGGAGAATGAGAGAAACCACCTGGAGTTTCATGAAGCGAAATTACTGGTTTGAAGGAAACTGAATAAATATATGATGGAATACTTATGACATGGAATTCCAGGTTCAGCCCAAATGAAAGCACCTTCATTTGAAAATGTTTTATACCTTGTTTTTTAACAATTGGAAGACTTATAACGTAACTGGAAACCAGGAGAGCACCCCATTCCCACTTCATGTCAGACTATGCGGGAGAGTCCCTTCTCCGGGAACCCTCCATGAAAGAAATTAGGAGAGTAAGTACTTGGAGGAGGGCTTTCTCTGCGGTGGCGCCCAACCTATGGAATTCACTCCCCAAAGGGGTCCGCCTGGCTCCGTCGTTACTGGTTTTTCGGTGCCAGGTAAAGACCTTTTTATTTAAACATCATTTTAATTGTTAAAACATATGATCTGGCCAGGGCAACTTCTTCTTCCTTCTCTTTTCTCCTCCTATATTATTTCTTTACTTATTTTATACTGATAATTTTAATTTTATATTATTATGGTTGTAACTCAGTGTATTTTTTGTATTTTTGTATTTAATGGTAATTTATTATGTTCTATTGTATTTCAATGTATTTTATTGTGTTGTAAGCTGCCCCGAGGCTTCGGCAAGGGGCGGCATAGAAATGTAATAATCATAATCATAATCATAATCATAATAATAATAATAATAATATGCTGCAGCCCACCATGCGCAGCTGAGTATTGGACCCACATGTCCTCCCTCACAACATTCCCATAAATATGTTAAACC
>NW_025335618.1:0-1578 GCF_004798865.1 Varanus komodoensis | reverse complement strand
GACGAGGCAGCAAGCCCTATTATTCCCAGGTCAAGGAATGTGAGCAAGGACCTGTGCTGTCCTTGTACAGACCTGTATGCAGACAGATTGCCTCAGTGTGACTTGAAGCAACTCCACCGGTCAGGAGCAGCTGGACTCAGTCCTAGGAATCCAGGAAATGAGACCAAAAGAGGGACCAGAACAGAGAGTGTTCCACCTGCCCCTTCATTTGGAAACTCTCAGCTCCATTCTCACATTTTAAGTATAACCGCTAATAAGTTGATCATTGGGGAGAATACCTGCTATGGAGGAATCCGGTGTCCCTCTGGCCTGCCTCCACGCTCCTTGTCCTTCCTCCTGGATCTGGAGGAAAGAGCCGCATCCATGGCATGGGCCACGGCCTGAAGGTGCCGGAAGAGAAGAAGCTGTCCAGAGAGAGTGTTCGCTCCTTGTCCACGTGGGGCAGGCCCTCCGGTTCCTCCTCCTCTCTGCATCTCAGCCACTCTTTCACTGACAGAGCATGGTTTGAATACGAACACTTGAAAGCTGTTTTCAAAAATGCACCCATACTTGCATCCAGATTCAGAAAACCATCATAGTTCTTCCTTTTACTTTTTGTGGGAAGGAAGGAAAAATATGCATACATGTGCTGGAATATTGTTGTACATTGTAGATAAGCTAAAGGCACGGTAACGTCGCACAAAGTTGTGGTGATCCAGACTTTACATTAACAGGTTGCATGGACTTTTGGATAAGTATTTCAACAATATGTATTCCACCGAAAAAGAAAAGTAACTCTTCAAAATAAATGAAGACATTAATTTCTACCACAAGTTTCCATGAGTTCCACTCAACCGCTGCACAACCCGATTTAATTTGTGACATACTGCGTGAAAAAACCACGCAAATGCCATTCCTGAGGAGCTCCGGTTCCAAGGTCCTCATGAACTTGTCTCCATCCTCAGTGTCCAGTGACACTGCACCTCCTGATGCAGTGATGCTTGCACTGAAGACATAGTCTTCTGGCTGGAAATAATTGGGTTGGTGCAGCTCAGCCCTGTGCCAGCTCCAGGGGCATTTGGCCTCCCGCCTCCCACAGGAGGCCTCTGGGAGCAGCAGCCACAGAAGCAGGACGAAGAGTGCTGCTCTGCTGGAGCTTGGCACCTCCTCCATCCTCTTCTTTCAGCCACGTAGAGGAGCAGTTAGAGGAATTTCCTTCTTAAAGGACAAGGAGCCCGGTCCGGAAGGGCTCCTGCAGAAGGAAGAGAGAATAAGTGCCTGCACGGCAGACTCCTCTGCAGCCCCAGCCTCTCCTGATCCCTGAGCAGGAAGGCAGGGAAGGAGGCGCCCTCCCCTTTGTGCCTGGATGCCAGACACTCCTCTGCCATCTCAGGGGGGCCTCAGTGGGTTCATGGTGTTCCTGGGTGAGGGGGTCCCATGAGATTTGGAAAGAAGAGCAGCAATGCATGATAATTTCCATACTTATACGGCCTCATGGCTGGGGCACCTCTGCGGCTTCCTGATAACCTTCCTCACTCCCATGTGCAAGAGATGCATGCTCTGAGAATGTGCCAATGAGGCCCATGTGAAGCAAGCAGG
>NW_025335617.1:62134-115224 GCF_004798865.1 Varanus komodoensis | reverse complement strand
AGGTAGGCATGCCGTGAGCGGAGCTGTCTAGAGCTGGGGGTCAGACTTGATAGCCAGAGAGGCCCCTTCTGATACACTCTGTTTCTTAGTGTCTAAATAGATGTGAGGTTTCATTTTGCTCCCTTCCATGCATCTACAGAGCTCAGCAATTCCAGAAACAAGATCTATGTGTGCTTTTTAGCATAACCTTTATTGGGTTGTAAGTATTTTTTTGCTCTTGTTACACTTTGTTGTCCTTACACTTTCCAGTGTATGTTCCTGGTTGCTTTACAACTACTTTGAACTGCAACAGTCTTGAACTGATGACTTTTTCTCTCCATGCCATTAAATGTTTCAGTTGCAGAAGAATGGGCAGAAAGAGAAAGAGAATTCAGGCCAGGCTGGATTCTTTCTATATCTACTTCCAGTGCTTTTTTTGTAAGAAAAACGGTGCCGAAACTCATGAAATTATTAACCTTTCACACATAGTCAATCACTGTACACACACCCACACACGTCAGTTGTGTAACGAAACATAACAGTTGCTGCCCGCAGTAAGCACTCAGTGCACGACCACACGACCAATCACAAGCTGAGCAGCGCCATCACAACCAGCACAGACGAAGTACTCATGCATTGGATTCAACACACAAGCAGCCCACATGCACCGGTTTAATGATTTTGCCGCAACCCTGCTATGCTCAACAGAGCGATTCAAATCCACATGGACCAAACATCAAATTTTCAAAAGTTACTTTTAAAACTTGGAAAATCTGTTTAAAAAAGGTGCCAGAACTCTGTTCTGGTACATTCTATGACAAAAAAAGCACTGTCTACTTCTACACCATCTATATCAATCGTCTATATCTATCTCTCTAACTACCCTTCTATATATCCTCTAACTAGCTTTCTCTCTAACTCTCACCTATGTATCAGTTCCTAAGACCTCTCAGCCAACCTACTGTACATGATGCCTCCTACCCTTCCTGTCAGACATCATCCCTTGTGGGCATGGAACACAGTCGTAGCAGCAAAATTTCTCTCCTTCCCTCTTTTTCCTGCTGTAGCCAGGATAGCAGTTGTCATTGCACAAGGAAAGTGGCAGCACCTGCACAGAAGCACAAAATGCAGGTGGCTATTGAGAAATCATGAGCCCAGAATGCCTCCCCTTTGCAGCATGGCTCTTGACATGTGTCAGAGTATCTGTACCAATGGCAGGAATAAACACTCAGACCCATAGGAGAGATTCAAATCACCTCTCACCACCAATTACAGGCTTTTAGAACATACAGAGATTTTTTTAATAGATTCTGAGTCTCATGGCATAGCAGCTGAACAGGTGATGACAAAATAAAGGGAACACTGTCAAAAGACTGTGAGAGATCTGCAGAGAAAACTTAATACAGTAGCCTTGATTAGAAGAGATTAAGATTAACATAACAATCACTGAAGCACAAGGATTACTGTGGGTCTTGTCTGGCCACCTTATCTGTTTTGTTTGCTGTTAGCACAAGAATAGAGAGGGGTTAAGTTTCCTTCAGAGCCCCATTTGGCAAAGACTTTTCCAAGCAAAGGTAGCAGCCATCTTTTAAGGCATGGGTCCTCAAACTAGGGCCCGCATGCCAGATCCGGCCCACCGTGCTGATTTTTCTGGCCCACCTCAAAGGTTTTGGACTCATCGCACCCACGTTCACTGCCGCTGCCACCTGCCTCACCACGCTGCTTCCATAGAGATTGTTTTGGACTCCCTCGGAGAAAAAAATCTCGGAGTGAGCAAGCCACTGCCTCAATGCATGCACCCACCCCTTCCTTGCCTTGCCTCACCATCTGTGTGCCCCCCACCCCCACCTCACCACATACACGTGCCCCCCACCCCCACTTCCTCACTGGCCCATGCCCGCTACCAGCATTTTTCAACTGGGCCCTTGTTGAAAAAGTTTGAAGACCCCTGTCATAAGGGAACAGCTTGAAAATCACACTAAGCAGAAGCCTGTCTTGGAATTTTGGTACTTCTTGAGAATGAGGTGTGTAGAAGTTGCAGGTTTGATTTTATAACACAAAGGCCCATATAAGCAACTTTTTTCTGCCAGGATTTTTCTGAATTTCTCCAGCACATGGAAGGAGAACGTTAGATGTAGAAAGAAGTCTGATATCATTGAATGAGTCTTGGGGGCAGGGGGCAGGCATCATGGATATGATGAATTAGGGATTGACTGCTCAGCAAAAATCAACTGAAATATGCGTTGCTTACAAGTACTACCCAGTACTTCTAGTTCATTAGACGGATTAGACAAGTGATCCATAGAAAGCCTCCAAGACTGTGTTTTTGGCATAAGTCCTACTCCTCTTAAATACTTCAGGAAATTAAAGTAAAGGTAAAGTTTTCCCCTTGATGTTACATCCAGTCATGCCTGACTCTAGGCGGCTGCGCTCATCTCCATTTCCTAGCCAAGGGAGGCAGCATTTGTCCATAGACAGTCTACGTGGTCATTTGGCCAGCATGACTAAACACCGAGGTGTACGGAATGCTGTTACCTTCCCACAGAAGTGGTACCTTTTTATCTACTTGCATTTGCATGCTTTCGAACTGCAAGGTTGGCATGAGCTGGGACGAAGCAACGGGAACTCACTCCGTTGTGCAGATTCGAACCGGCAACCTTTCGATCAACCAACCTAGCAGCACAGCGGTTTAAACCACTGCACCACCGTATAATTTACAGAAAGATAAGAAAACAGAAAATGAAGTTAAAGGACTAGAATCTATACTTAGTTACCAAAATGGAGGAAATATTTAAATTAAAACCAAGGAATTCAAGATTGTTTGGTTTAAGACAGTTCTATCGGAATCCTTCTAATGGGAACAAGATCAATAGACTATCCCCTCCCATTCCCTCCCCTCCCCCCACCAAGAAATAGGTAAGATTTCATTGTCCACAAACCAGAATCTCCTCTGTATATTATCTTCATCTACTCCATTTATTTTATCTGCTTTGGTAGAATGAGAATTTTCCCTTTCACATCCTAAGGAGCAGTTTGGTATTAATCTATGATCTTCACTCAGACTTTCCTTGCTTTGTGATGCTTGGTTGAAAACTGTAGAACCATGATGTGTACTGTCATTTATTGAATGTCATGGACTATTTAATGAAGGAATTGAATTGCTTATAGCATTTGGTTGACTATAAAGTTCCTCACGACCTTTACCATACACATGCAAACCCACCTCTAAAATTAATGCCGGTAATATGTGCTCATACACATTCTCAGATTAGGATATGGACTCACAAAGTTTGTTTTGTCTGAAAGTAATGCACCAAGACTGAAATCTAATATTCTCTCTAATACGTGTACAGAATAATGTATAGAACTTAGGAGGTCGTAGTTTTGAGTAGACAACTACATAACTGAAATGCTAATGAAAAGGAAGTCATTGTAATCAATTGCACTTAAAATGCATTAAGTACGGATATACAAGAAGTTACAAAATATTACTTATAATCTTAACTGCTTAAATGCCATTCCACATCCAAGAAGGGATGATTTGCACTTGAATTTCTGGTGTGACATAGTTGCCAGCATCTAAGAACTCCTTTTTTGCCTTAGGAATCAAAGATATAGATATTAACCCAGGAGTAAGCCCCACTGCAATCAGCAGTGCTTATATATGAATAGATAAACATAGAATTGCATGATTACTCTTCTTCTACTGCCCCGCATCGCCACTGGCCCAACAAACAACATATTGTCCACTTGCACAGGAAGGATTAGATCTTTATGGAAACAGGAGAAACACAGAGTCTATCTCGCATGCTGGTTTCGAAACAGGAACGGGTATTCCCAAAACAGCTCACCCAACAGTTATTAAGCAAATTTAATCTGCCAGGAAATCAGGGAGATTTCTGTAGCAGAGGTGAGATGAGGTTTTAGCAGATTTTCAGCTGGAATATACTCAGAGAATTTTGAAGAAGTAGGTATGACTCATGCACTTATAGACAAATCTGAAGGCAATTGTTTACTTTGCTCCATTTCATTTCTCCAAGGAAATGGAGACATTCCTGGTGGATGTAAAGGAACAGATCTGTCCTTCATTTTGTACTTGGTTTGGTTTTAGGGGTGTGGCTGCCACTGCATTTGGAAGCCTCAGCTGCTTAAAAAAAGAAAAAAGCAAGAGCCCAGTAGATGTGAGACTGGAGGGGAGTGACTTACTGATTCATACATTTGGTATTAATTCACCAGAGATTTATTTCCTAGGGTACCAGCAATGCTTAGGTAAACATAACATGTTACAGCTCAATTTTTTTCTGTGTAAAGGAACAGGGAAATTTTGTTCTGTTCTGCTTGTTTAAATATGTAGAATGAACCCAGGACAACAAAAATCCTCCAGTGCTCCAGAACTCACATCTGGACAAAATGAAACATTCTCTATTATCCCTTACATTAGAGTACCGTAACTCCACCTGACCTGGTTAAAACTCCTGTGCCACACAATTCGATCATCATCAAGGGTCAGTTCCATCCCTGGACTAGCCCGTGGCTCCAGTCTTCCAACTTTCACTCTAACAAAAGAGTTATTTGGGAAGGTTACCAAGTTTATAACATCAAAACCTGCCACTGATTCTCCATTTTCATCAAAACTCACAAGGTCTCCAGCACTGTTGTTGAACAACATTCCCCTTAGAAAATGATGGAGCTATATTGAAAAAGAAAATTACAAGATACTACTATATCCAGACAGAGCTTATCAAAGCACATTATCCTCTAAAAGCAGATGGTGCATACAGCAGCCATTTCCAAAGACTAGCTAAAATATGCATCTCGGGTGTTAGATCTAGAGGGGTGGTGACTCTCACTCAAAGGTCTCCTCTTGCTACCACTGTTTCCCCAGCCAGCCAGCCAGTTCTGGATGTGAATACTTCCAAGAAGTATACTTCTTACATGGCCATTTGTCCCGAAACTCCAGTTTCCATCATTCAACAAATTTTTCTCCTGGTGGGTTTCAGGTCAGAGTTTTCAAGGAGTTTGGTATGACCAAAAAGACACAATGGACATGGCTTTCTCTATCTCTGAATCATATGTTCACCTACATTTTAGAAATCATGGAAGAATGCTTATCAATTATTGCATCATGTTTTGCAGATGCCTGTTTTTCTCCTGTTAACAACCTTCTATGTGCCAAACCAAATATGCAAGATCAATGGTATTGGGAGGCAAATGCTTAAAGCATCTGTGCATCTGGTGTTACTTTTATATAACGTCTGAGAACCCAGTGAGCAAAAGCAAAAGCAGAAAAAGGTTCACTTCTTCTGCCCAGGAAAGCCAGATGATCATCTCTGAAGCAGCAACACTCCAGGGATTCGGAATGTTGCAATTCTGAGGTGCATGGGTTTTCAGCTGTGTGTGTGCGTGTGTGTGAGTGAGAGAGGATTCCATCATGCAAAATCAGATTTCTGCCATTGAACCTTCCTCACCTGCCATGGCTCTGCATCATGACTTGCCTGATCCCCTCTGCTTCTTCCATGTTTTGAACTCCATCTGAATGTAGCATCCATTGCGAGTGCTACTGCATAGACAGCGTTGTAGACATTGGAACTGTGGCCAGTCATCTTCCCTTCAAATACTGTACTTGGAAGTGTCTCCAACCTTTCCTCCCCAGTACACAACCTCTTGCTTTCCCCATATATCTGGGAAGGGTTGAAATGGCAGTGAAATGCCTGCTCCCAGAAATTCTGAAAAAATATGTCTCCTTTTCTCCACTGAGGCTTCATGGAGTAAACAAATGTGTGGAATCCAGGTGGCTGCTTGGAGCGAACAGCAAAGGTTATGGCACCATGGAAATGCTGGATGTCCCACATCTTTTGAATGGAGAGTGATTCAAAATCCCATTGGGATGTTGAAATCCACACTTTCTCCAAAGAGGGCCATGACCAAATTGATGCTGCAAAGAACATCATTCTCAGATTCTGCCAAGATGGGTGTTCTCCATGTACAAAACAGGCACTGACCTTTCCTTCCATGAGAACTGGATAATTTTTCAGCACTTTTAAAAGCCGGACTGCATACTCATCCAAATAAGACCGCTCCGGAAAGTGGAATATGAAGGCATAGCAGATATCATTCTGAGAAAGTAGTGGGACCACGGTCTGCAAGAACTTGTCCCCATAGTCATCATCCACAGCCAGCAGCCCAATCCATGTCCAGCCAAAATGCTGAAGTAAGCGCACAACCCCCAGATACTGATGGGATTCCTTGGGAACCATCTGGTACAGAAATGGGAATTCTGTCTTGTCACCATGTGCTGGGGAAAATGACCCATAAGTGAGCTGAAATCAAATGCATCAAAGTACAGAGATGGATTAGCAGATAATGTCAACTTCTGTGCCATGGAATTTCCAAGATTCCATGGAAAAAGCCTACCTGTGGAATCTTGTACATGGCAAGGATGATGGCCATAATTTCAGAGGCTTCAGTCACAAGTCCTCCAATGACAGCAGCTATTTTTTTCTGAGTAGCACTGCTGAAATTGGGCACAAATCTGTGGTATGTGCATAGGAGTCTCATGGTGGCCTTATACCTCATCTTTGCAATGTAGTATCCATTGATAATGTGGAAGCCCAGAGTGAGGTTTGGCAGGATTTGGGGATTCCCATTGATCTCGTCTACAGCAAAGGACAAGGCCAGGATGTGCTGGTGCATCTTCGGCATGGAACTGCAATGAGAATAATTCAATCCTACAGTATGGGTGTGAAAAATAGAATGAATACAATTCTTTCTCTCAATTATTAATGATTCTCATCTCTTTTTTATGTATGATAATTCATATCTTAATTTAATGCATTTTTCCTATAAATGTGTAATGAATTTGGAGATTTCTACCCAATAGATATTTTCCCCTAATGTATGCATGTTGAGGAAAGATGTGTTACACAAATAAGGAGAACTGAATAAGCCAAAGCATGATGGGGTTTTCAGAGGGTTTTTCCGAAGTATAATACAGTTTGTCCAAATGGTGTCCTATCAATGGTGTTCCAAAACGGCTTTTCTGAGCATGGTCATTAAAAAAAAAAAAAAAAAAGACTTCAATGCCTTCTCCAAGTCCATTCATTTTCTCATCACCATGAAATAGGAATTTGCCACTGTACACTTCCTGTCGCTCAGACATGAATGCACAAACTTGCCCAATATCCTCAGTTTGAAGAGAAATGCTTTTCCCTGCATTCTGCACTCCTTCCCAGAACTGCCTCTTCATTCCTAGACTGAGTGTGTTGAGTTTGCTTTAGTTGATGTTCTGCCTGCATATTACTGGGAAACAATTGTTCTCTCAATGGTTAGGAGCTTCATTGGTCTTAGCAGAATCCATGTCCCTTCCAACAACTAGCCAGAGAAGTTTCAGTGCTGGAGACTGCCTGGTCATTCTTTGTCTTCATCTTCTCTCTCTGTTTGGGGGAATTGGTGGGAAAGGGGCACATTATAAGTAGGAAGATTTATTTTGAAGTAATTAACAACTTGCTCAAGTGAAAAATGACACACGATTGCAACTCCTAGTTGGGAAGAACGGTGTCATCCACATGGCAAAGAGAGGTAGTGTGGTGATGTCTTTGATTTGTGGCTTCTTCATATCAGTGCATCCATATGCTTTATCAATGGAATGAGAGAGTCTCTTGTAGTTCCCATTAATGGGCTAGAGTTTCAGGAAGCCAGTTTTCAAGTGCATGTTTGGAGAAACTTCCTGATTGTTAAAGCAGTATGATAGTAGAACAAATCATCTAGGAATGTCCTGGGCCCTCCCTGAATAGAAGCATTCAAGATAATGTTGGACAGCTATCTTTCCAAGATGCTTTGACTTGGGCAAATACTATTTTGGGCTGCATGAACTGAAGCATCACTTCCAAATCAAGTTACGCACTAGTTCCATTTTACCCAGCACTAGTCAGATCTCAGCTTGTGTTCTTTGTCCACTTCTGGGCACCTGAGCTTTAAAAGATGCAGTAAAGCTAGAAAGAGCAGAAAGGAAGACAACAAGGTTGATTCAGAGACTCATGGCAAAGCCCTATGAGGAAAGATTAAGGGAACTGGGAAGTTCAGCCTTAGGAAGAGAAGACAGAGGGGCAATTTGATAGTGCTATACAGGTAACTCAATGACTGTCACAGAGAGAAGGACAAAATCTTTACTTGTACATTCCAAAGTGCAGGAGATGGAACATGAGACTTAAGCTAAAAGAAACCACACTAGACACCAGGATGAATATCCTGACTGTCAGAGGACTATGACAATGGAACCTCTCACCTGGGGAAGTTGTGGGCACTCCCTCACTGGAGGAATTCAAAATGCATTTGGACAGTCAGCTGAGTGGGATGGTTTAACTTAGTTTCCTGCAATAGCTGTCCCTGACCTGTCCCTTTCCAACTCTACTATTCTACAATTCTAATAGTTTATACAGCTGCAAAAGCCAAATCGTTCACAACTCCAAGCTGTTCTACAAAGCTACTGTTGCCTTCTGAAAATAAAACATGTAGCATAAACAATCTTTTCCCTGTTGCTGTGAATTCAACATTTTGGAGGTTGAAAAAGAAAGAGAAAATGGAGGGAGGAAAGGCAGGCAGGCGGGCAGGCAGACAGGAAGGAAGGAAGGAAGGAAGGAAGGAAGGAAGGAAAACTTACACAGCTTCATCGATCAACATCTGTGTGGGTTGCTGCATAAAAGAGGGGCTGTTGTGAAAGTAGAAAACTTGAGAGACAATCGCACCTATGAGAAACATGCCTGGCTGATAAAATTGGTGGGATATAGGAAGGGGATCTGTCGGTATAGCACAGCTAATAGAATGAGTCTCACATTCTGTATGTAAATGCAAAACAAGCATCAGAACTTCTAAAACCACCATCTTCATGCCAACATTGTCATCAATTCCTGTGTTCCCCAAATAGCATGCATTTTAGGTCATTCTTTCATGAATGGTTTGCAATGCTGTAAACACACAGATGGAAAACTGCTGTGTTTTCTTCGTTGCAACTTCACTGGCACTTTCTCTTTCTGGATTCTTTGAAAAGATGACACTTCCTACATGTTTGCCCTAAGCTCTTGCAGGAATCATTCGTGCATTGGAAAGTACAGGAGCTGTCTGTCTGCAGATCAAATGTGTTTTTATGGCACTGTAATGATATAAGCAGTGAGAAGCTTGTTTATGTAAACAGGGTTAGATAGAAAGGCCATATGCAAAGGAGTATGAAAACCACTAATTTACACAGTGTCAAGGGGGCTGATAACATCTCCTGGATGTTCATTGTTTCCCATAGCATGACACCAAGGAAAGCACCTGAAATAGGAATGATAATGGCCATCTTTGATGTTTTGAGTTGCACACACAAGGAAGGAAGATCCCTCCTGACTTCATAATTGGGATTGATGATATGACCTGGAGGCATTCCAAATCCACTCCTGAGCCTCCCTCTGCTCCTTCCCTTCATCTCGCATGAACTCAGGAACTTGGGCACACCAGCCTGCCTGGGTATTGCACTGAACTGTTCCCCATTGTCTGGTGCAGGGGTTCTCAAACTATTAAACAGGGAGCTAGTTCACTGTCCCTCAAATTGTTGATGGGGAGGACTATACTTTAAAAAAAAAATGAACGAATTCCTATGCACACTGCACATTAAAAATGTATTAAATGTAAAATAAATTTTAAAATTATTAAAATAAAAATAAATTTTAAAATTATTTAAATCTTTAAATTTAAATTAATTTAATTTTTAATTAAAAATTAATTAAAGTACAAATAGATTAAAGTTAATTGAAATACAAATAAATAAAGATTTAATTAAAATACAAATAAATTAAAATTTAATTAGAGTTTAAATAAATAATTTAAAAAATAAAAAATCTTTGCTCCACTCTCTTGGGCTGCAGCAACAGCCCAAGATGAGGTGGGGAAGAACATGTCCATTTTCAAGGAACATAGAGACTATGTCTGCGATCATGCTGAGGGTGGGGAGATGGGTGTGATCAAACTGCGGGGGAAGACAGACGTGATCGTGCTCCTGCAGGGAAGATGGGCAGGATCGCAGGCATCCTCATGCAGAGAAGGCTGGCATGATTGCAGCCATCTCCTCCCCAGCACAATTGCAATCGCCCCCATCTTCCCTGCATCAGCACGCCCACGATCGCAGTAATCCCCCCAGCACGATCATGCCAGGAAGACAGGCACACTTGTGCAGGGAAGGTGAATGCAATCGCAGCCATCTCACCCCCAGCATGATCTCATGTGCGATCATGGCCATCTACCCACACCTGCGCCAGCTCAGAGCTTTTGGACTCTCTCGGAGACCATTTTCTCCAAGCGAGTCCAAAAGGTCTGAGGCAGGCCAGATAAAGGAACATGGTGGGCCATATCTGGCCCACAGGCCATAGTCTGATGACCCATAGTCTGGTGCATTGGTGATAGGAGGGAACACTTGCGAATATCACCAGCATTCCAATGCCTGACTCGCTTGTGTGACACACACCCTGAATACTCCAAATGTGCCCACCCCTTCATGCATGTGAAGCTCTGAGGGTAACCCTGCCATGGGTGTCCATAAAAGGCTTGCAGTCCCTGAGAAATGACTGAATTTGCAGGAAAGGTATATTTTTTTTCTTACAGAGAGAGATTAAACTGCTGCAGCAATTCCCTCTCATGAGCCAGGCTTCTTAACAATCTGCGAATGGCAAAAAGGGACCAACTCAAACTCACAGGACAGGTGCATACTACATAACTAATGCAGGGAGGTTGTTCTGCTTTTTCATAATACAAGCTGTGAACATTGTGGTACTTCCAAAAACCAAACTCAGCTTGCTTTTTAGAAATCATGAACACATACTGCTGTGTGTTCTTTTGATCCTTTTCACCACCAAACTGGAAGAGACAGCCTTTTATTTTATTTATTTATTTATTTATTTATTTATTTATTTATTTATTTAGGGAACTTCTATGCCACCCCATTTGCCGAGGCCTTGGGGCGGCTCACAAACATAAATAAATATCATATAAAAAAATATAATTTAACAGTATAAATTAAGTCACCCTGGCCAAAGAATTAAAAAAATAATAATATTAACAATTAAAATAACATTTGAATAAAAAGGTCTTTGCCTGGTGCTGAAAAACATATAACGATGGCACCAGGCGGACCTCTCTGGGGAGCACATTCCATAGACTGGGTGCCACCACAAAGAAAGCCCTCCTCCGAGTACTTACCCTCCTAATTTCCTTCATGGAGGGTTCCTGGAGAAGGGCCTCTCCTACTGATCTCAAGGGGCGGGTGGGCATATATGGACATAAGTGCTCCTGCAGGTAACCAAGACCCAATCCATTAAGGGCTTTATAGGTCATAACCAACAACTTGAATTGGGCCTGGACTTCAATGGGAAGCCAGTGAAGTTGACGGAGGACTGGAGTCATGTGAACATAATGCCCTGTCCCTGTCAGCATCCTGGCAGCTCTATTTTGAACCAATTGAAGTATCCGGACCATCTTCAAGGGCAGCCCCACATAGAACACATTACAGAAGTCAAGTTGGGAAGTCACCAACGCATGTGTCACTGTCGCCAGGCAATCGTTCTCCAGGTAGGGGCGCAACTGATGGATCAGCTTGTCCCTAAGAGGGAGTGCAACCCCATTCAGGACTAGGTTCAATTCACGTTCCCCGAAGCCCGATCCGCCAACCAACAGGACCTCCATCTTGTCTGGATTGAGCTTGTCTATTGGCCCTCATCCAGCCCATCACCTCGACCAGGCACCGGTTCAGCACAGCCACTGCCTCACCTGGAATGGTGGAAAACGAGAGGTAGAGCTGGGTATCATCAGTGTACTGATGATTCCGCAGCCCACACCTCCTGATGACCTCTCCCAGCAGTTTCATGTAGACATTAAACAGCAAAGGGGACAAAACGGATCCCTGCAGTACTCCATGGCATAGCTGCCATGGTGCAGAGCCCTAGTCCCCCAGCACCACCTTCTGGAATCGGCCATTGAGGTAGGAGTGGAACCACTGCAAACCAGTGCCTCCGACCCCCAATCCTGCTAGCCTATCCAGAAGGATACCATGGTCGATGGTATCGAAAGCCACTGAGAGGTCCAGGAGAACCAACAAGGATGCACTCCCCCTGTCCTTCTCCCTGCACAGGTCATCGTACAGGGCAACCGAGGCACATTCAGTACCGTACCCAGGTCTGAAGCCAGACTGAAATGGGTCCAGATAATCAGTTTCATCCAAGAGTGCTTGGAGTTGTCCTGTCACCACCCGCTCTAATACCTTGCCCAGAAACGGGATGTTGGCTACTGGTCTATAATTAGTGGCCATCTCTGGATCCAGTGACGCTTTCTTCAGGACCGGTCGGACTATCGCCTCCTTTAAAGGGGCAGGTACCCGACCCTCCCTCAGAGAAGCGTTAACCACTTCCACGATCCAGGTCCCAATCCTGTGCTTGGCGTTATTAACCAAGATTGGCAAGGGTCCAATAGGCAAGTGGTGGGACGTACTCGTCCAAGCACTTTGTCCACATCATCAGGCCGCAATAACTGAAATCCATCCATTAATTTTGGACCAGACAGTGACATTGGTATCTCCCCAGAAGCCCCTGAATCACTAGTAGAGTCTAGCTCGTGAGGAATCTGAGTGATTTTCTCCCTGAAATGCTTGGCAAAGTCATCACAGCAGGCCTTCAAGGGTGGAACCAGATCTTTCTTAGGGTCAGGATGGACCAGCCCTTGTACCACTTGAAAAATCTCTGCCGGATGGCATTTTGAGGAGGCAATGGAAACAGAATTTCTTTTTCGCTGCCCTCACCACCACAGCATAGGCCCGATAATGGGCTCTTAAGTGTGTTCGGTCAGATTCATCCCGTGGTCTCCTCCACCTATGCTCTAGCCGTTTCCCTGCCTGCTTCATCGCCCACAATTCAAATGTATACCAAGGGGAAGAGTGGGCTCTGCCTGGTGGGAAAGGACGCTTGGGAGCAATCATGTCAACAGCCCTAGTCATCTCCCCATTCCATAGTTTGACCAGAGCCTCGACAGAATCACCAGTCTTGTCAGCCGGAAACTCCCCCCAGGGCCTTCAGGAATCCATCTGGATCCATCCGGCTCCAGGGGCGGACCTGCAAAATTGAGTCTGCACCCTTACAGAGGGAGTTTAAGTTATCTTTTAAGTTGTTATTTTTTAAGTTAGTATCTATTTTGTGTCATGGTTGTTTAGCCTGTTTGACTTGTATTCATGCATAGGTTTTTGGTTACTGTTGTGTTGTTTCCATATGTACATTTTTAAGCCATCCCAAGAGCAATATGCTGGGTGAATGGTTGCCAGTGGCCACTTTTGCCACTTTTGCCAACCTACCAGCCAGACAGTGCCCCTGAAAGCTGTAGCTATGTAGCACCATCAGAGGTGTCCTTTCTTGGCGTGCTGCTTGCCCCATAGATTATCTTTGGGGATGGAGTGGGCAACCAGATGATGAGTAAGAGGTGCAGACTCAGCAGGGAGGAGAAGTGGGAATCAGCCAGGCTTGGACACCCAGGTGGGGATGGCAGGCTGTAACAAATGTCCTCTCTGCCCTCCCTTGCTCACCAGAGGTCCCCTCACATGGAGGGCTTGGAAGCAACATCAGGTAGCATGTGGTTGGGGGTTGTGAGTCCCTGGGGAGTCCCTCCCCACCACCCTTTCCTTCTCCTGAAGAAACTTGGAGGCAGAACAGGAGGGCAAGTGCTGTCTCCTCACTTCTCAGACCCACTTTCCAAACGGTGCCAGCTGTGCGCCTGGTGGGCAATGGCTCTCTGGTGAGAAGATAGGGGGATCAGTAGAGAATCAGCACTGCTGCCCACTTGATGTAGCTGCTCAGCCAATCCTTACCCTTCCTACATGCGAGGGGCTTCCCTCTTACCTTTGTGGGGGGATCAGCTGATCTCTGCCCCTGAGGCAAGAGACTCCCTGTGGTGTATGTAGTGGGTTAGAGGGGTGAATCCTTCCCACAGCACCACCCAGCTGATTCTCATACCACCCACTCACTCTGGTGCATGTGGGGGGTGGGCATCCATTGAGCCAGGGAGACCCTATGGGGTGCCACTGCGCAGCTGCTGTTGGCCTTTCCCCCTTGCAGACAGGATGGGTTTCCTGCAGGTGCCTGTGAAGGGAGATTGGCTTTTTTCCACAGCACTGGCCAGAGGATATCATCCCCTTGGCAAGAGCATGGATTAAGAACCCCCTGCCCCTGCCCCTGATAAGGAACTATCAGGGACAGGGGATTATCAAGTCTTGTTTGACCAACAAAAGGTTGATGGAACAAACATGCAGAGAATTGTGAAAAATTCCATCACATTATCACATGTGAATGGAGAGGCACCGGAGTTAGAGAGACTTTCTCACACTCATAATACTAAAACATAGCACCATGTGGAACTGGGAATACTGCATTCCACAGACAAGTGATTAAAAGTTTTGTTCTATAGAAGACAGTGTCATCTTCTTAAATAGCAAAGGTTATCTCAAGACTGCCTGATTGATCAATCCTGTCATTGGACCACCTTTTGAACTTTGTTTTTGTTTCCCTGCCATAATCCATAGCTTCATAGACACAGACAGCTGGAAGGGGCCTAGCGGGCCACTAGTCCTAACTGCCTTTTCAATGCAGAACTAAACTCAGGCTGAGAGTCCAATCTGTGCTTCCAAGATTAGGCAGGACAAGGCGCTTCCAGCTCATGACATAGTGTCCTTCCATGAGGATTCCAGGAAACCTGAACAGCCAGGGAGGATGCACAGAAATGGAGACAAATATGTAGAGGTTGGTTTTGTCTTTGTTGTTTTGTTTGTGTTCTAGAAAGTCGAAAAGGTGAAGTGCTCACAAGAACACTGCAGCCACCTCAACATGCTATCAAGTTTAACAGTGAGCCTAAAATCCTTCTGGCCTTGTACATGTGGAGGAAAACCAATGACCGCATCTTCCATGGGGAACCTGGTACCTCCCAAGACTAATGGGTTCAGTTCATCACAACACTAGTAGATATTTGGGGATGATAGAGATGAAAATGTTTATAGGAAAGTGCAGAGTTTAATGTGCAAATGTTTCTGTGCTAGAAGGGAATAATTTTTAATGCAAAAGTTACCTGCTAAGGCTGGAGATCTGGAACATCCAATTTCTCTGTGTCTGGAATATCTCAGTGCTCTGTCCTAACTGAGCACATCTTTTACAGAGCATGTGCTATGGCATGGACCGCATTATAGATGCTGTAGCTTTGGCCAGTCATGCTGAGTTCAAAGAGAGTACTGGGGAGACCTTGAAGCTTCTCTTTCCTTGTGCAAGTCACACTGGTTCCTTTCCTCACATTGGAATCAGAAAAGGTGCAGTCGAATGCTTCCTCCCAGAAGCCCCTGAGAAAGCCATCTCCTGTGGGTAAGTGATGGTTCAGAAGATGCAGGAATTCTTGAAATCCAGGCACATTATTTACATGGATTTGAAAAGATAAAGCACCATGGAAGTCTTGTATATCAAAATGCTTCTGCATTGTCTGCCTTGAGAAATCCCATTGTGCTGTCAGAATCCATACTTTGTCTATAGAAGCCATTGGAATATCTTCTATTACTGAATAGAAATACATCATCCAGGTGAAACATATCATTGTCTGAAGTTCTGCACTGATAACCAATACTTTGACTTTTGGATCACTTAGCCTAAAGACTTTGGCCTGAAGGAGTTCCAAAGCCAAACTCAACATTTCTGTAGCACGTGATTTGGCTGGCATTTTTTCAGTGAGAGCAGTGCAGATCCCGTCCTGGGAAATCAATGGTATGAACTTAGGGGCAAAGATTAGAGTCACCCCCCTAGAATTCGAGGGGCTCGTTGAGGCATTAGGTGTTACAAAGGCACCAAGCCCTGATGGGTTACACCAGAGAGTACTTGGAGAGTTGGCAGGGGTTCTCTCACACCCGCTGGCCTTCATTTTTGAGGCCTCGTGGAGAACAGGTGAGGTTCCAGAGAACTGGAGTGTGGCATCACTGGTCCCAAATTTTAAAAAGGGTAGCAGAAGGGACATGGGGAAGTACCAACCTGTTAGCCTTATGTCCATTGTAGGAAAAATGATGGAAAGGCTTATAATAGAGTGAGATCTAGCGATGCTAGACAAGGAAGGGAGGCTGGCTGCCACACAACATGACTTCCGCAAAAACAGGTCCTCCAGAGAAACATTGTGGAATTCTATGATAAGGTTTCAAGATGGCTAGATGGAGGGGATGCAGTGGATGTGGTTTACCTGGATTTCAGCAAGTCCTTTGACAAAGTGCCCCATGATATCCTGGTGGAGAAACTGAGAAGTTTTGGGATACACCAAAGCACTGTCTGGTGGATTAGGGCATGGTTGACTGACCCAAAGCAGAGGGTAACCATTAGTGGGGAATCGTCAGGATGGCAGCCAGTGACAAGCGGGGTCCCCCAGGACTCTGTTCTGGGTCTATTCCTGTTTTATATTTTCATAAATGATGTGGAAGGAGGGGTGAACAGTCTGCTGATCATATTCGCAGACAACACTAAAACTGGAGCAGTGGCCACAGCTGAGGAGCAGGTACTCCAGATCCAAAAGGATCTGGACAGACTATGGAAGTGGGCAGGAGACAACAGGATGGCATTCAATGCGGATAAGTGCAAAGTCTTGCACTTGTGGCATAGGAATAGATGTCATAAGTACAGGTTAGATGACAAGTGGCTGGAGAGCAGCATTTGTGAAAGGGACCTTGGGGTACTGGTTGACTGCAGGCTAAACATGAGTCATCAGTGTGATGCAGTATTCAGGAGGGTGAACACCACTCTTGGTTTCAAAGCCAGAAATGTGACTTATAGATCAAGAGAGGTATTACTACCACTCTATATGACTGGTGCACCCACAACTGGAGTATTATGCTCAGTTTTGTGCCCCTCATTACAGAAGGGATATAGCCAGGTTAGAGTCAGTGCAGTGTAGGGCCACAAGGTTGGTGGCCAGTTTGCAGGGGATGCTGTAAGAGGCGAGACTGAGGGAACTGGGTCTCTTCAGTCTGGAGAAGAGGAGACTCAGAGGGGATATGTTGGCGACATACAGGTATGTGAGGGGATGTCACATGAAGACGGGTAGAGACCTGTTCTCCCCTGCAGAGGAAGGCAGGACACGCTCCAATGGAGCAAAGTTCAAGGATCCAAGGTTCCATTTAGATGCCAGGAAGCACTTCCTGACAGTTAGGACCCCGGAAGTGTGGAATGGGCTTCCACGAGAGGTCGTTGAGGCTCCATCAGTGAGGGTGTTCAAGGATAGGCTGCTCAGAGACCTACTCACCAGCCTAAAGTGGCAGATGTTGAAAAATGTCAAAAAGAGTTACAAATGACACTTTTGGCGATACAGACATCCTTAACAGCTTTGCAAGCACCCCAAGAGTCAATGTCAACATGACAGGAATGCATCTCAACTGAAGAAACAGAACGTCTTGACAAACTGGATAATTCTATTAAGGAGGTATCAACCCAATTGTCAGATGTTCAACTTAAAACTGAACAGAACACACAAAAAATACGTGATTTGCTTGCCATACGAGAGATGGAGAAGATGTCTAAATATTTGAGATTTCAGAATATACCTGAAGGAAAGAATGAAGACTTGCAAGACATGCTGGCAGAGTTTGATAGAAAGAGAAAATGAAGAGATGGGAGCAGGGATTGATTTTATTTACAGAATCAAGACCAGAGAAAAACCCTGCAGGAACAAGTAGCTTTGCAGACTGTCAAAAAGGTTAAATATTTGGGAATTTATTTTACAGCTAAGTGTACTACTCTGAAAGAAGACAATTATGACAAACTATTGAAGGATATTAAGAGTGAGCTGGAAAATGGGCTAATTTGCAATTATCTTTGCTGGGAAGAATGGCACTTGTTAAAATGAATATATTGCCAAAGCATCTGTTTTTGTATTTCAAATGATTCCTGTAAAAATTGATAGAAAATTTTTTGATGATTTAAATTTTCAAATTTCAAGATTTATATGGAGAAAGAAGAAACCAAGGATTAAATTAAAAATACTTCAGGAAGCTAAATAGAATGAAGGTTTTGGTTTCCCTGATTGGACGATGTATTATTAAGTTTCTGTTTTAACATGGCTAGAAGAATGGATAACTTTAAGAAATAAGAGAATTTTGTATGGAAGGAGGTCTGAAATTGAATCAAGAAACACAAGAGCAGGGATCTAATATCTCTTGGTGGCATAAGGTACAGATACAATTGGAATACGCTAAAGATTGTAAAATGTGGGGTTTTTATAAGGATTTAACAGCATTTAATCAAGTGATGCTTAAATCAGATGAGAAAATGATTAAAAGATTATATGATTTTTTTACTTGATAGGAAAATGGAAGACGAATAGGTTAAGGAAACTATGATAACGTGGGCACAAAATTTTGGAATTAATATTGAATTAGAAAAGTGGCAAAAGCTGTAGGAGATAAATATCAAGGTAATATTAGCAACTTTGTATAAAGAAAACTTGTACAAAATGTCTTATAGATGGTATCTGTCACCAAATAGATTAGCTAAGATGTTTCCAAATGTGTCAAATGGATGTTGGAAATGTAAACATAAATTGGGTACTTTTACTATATGTGGTGGACTTGTGATAATGTGAAAAAGTATTGGATTAAAATACATTATTGGCTTGAGGAAATGTTACAAAAATCCTTAGCTTCTAAACCTGAAGGGTTTTTTTTATTAGGCACTATACCGGAGGATACTATTGAACAAGAAATGTATTTGATTTTGATCCTAAATGTATTCTTTCTGATGAGGATGGTAGGATCCTGATGGTTGAAATCACAATTAAACTTAAAAAGGTACTTTTAGTGGCAATACACATGCCAAACTAACATCAGGAAACTTTTAACCAAAAACTACACATGTTACTTCTACAAGTGGATTACCAGGCTATGTGTGTAATGGGAGATTTTAACGCAATTGTGAATAAGGAAATGGGCTATAAGAATGTTAGTAAAGGAAAAAAGGGTAGGAGGATACTCCCAAAGTCTTGTTCTAACATGATTGAAGAATTTAGCTTGATAGATGATTGGAGGCAAAAAACCCACCCTTAAATACTCTTAAGTTGTGGTCTAGAATTGACATGGATAACTCCAGACCTAGTACCAGATCTGAAATAGAGGCAAATGTCTGGGCAGATCATAACCCAGTATTTTTATCACTAAAAGGAACTGTAAGGAATGCCCAGATGGAGTCTAGACAAAGCGTTGTTAAAAGATTAAAAAATTTACAGAAAAGATAAAGAAATGCAAGTATTCTTTCAAATAAACAAAATAGAAGAATCTTCCTTACAGAATGTCTGGGATACAGCTAAAGCCTATGCCAGGGGTGTCATAATAACATACTCAGTGCAAATAAATAAAAAGAAAAAACAAGAGCGAGCAGTAATAGTAGAGGAGTTGATGAAATGGGAACAAAAGCTGCAGGAAGATCCATCAAAAAAAAAGTCTTAAGTTCCAAATGAATATTTTAAAGCACAAATTAAATCTCTTGGACACAAATGAACTTACTAAACAAATGAAGTTGACCAAACAGAACTTCTTTGAAAATGCTAATAAATCTGGGAGATGGTTAGCATATAAAGTAAAGAAAGAAAAAGAGGAGACTGATTGTGAAACTGAAAGACGGAGAAGGATGACTACATGTACAAGGTGCACAAATTAAAAAAATGGCCGAAGACTTTTTCACAAAGTTATATCAGAAGGAGGAGATTTCAATCGAGAAAGTTAAAGAATACATTCAAAAGGGAGAATTACCAAAACTACCAGAAAAATATCAAAATCTACTGAATCAAGAAGTAACAATTATGGAAGTAATAGAGGCAATTAAGTGACAAAAGAATGATAAAACTCCTGGCCCAGATGGACTGCCAGCTGAGTTTTAAAAATCCTTTGAATCAATCTTTGCTACATTCTTAAAAGATATATGTAATGAAGCATTGTTAAATGCTAAAATACCAACTACTTGGACAGAGGCAAATATCACATTAATACCAAAAGAAGATATGGATGTAACACAGATTCAAAACAACAGACCTATATCATTACTAAATGTGGATTACAAAATTTTTGCCTCTATATTGGCAGGAAGACTGAAGAAGTTCCTAATAGACATTATTCATCCAGATCAAAATGGCTTTTTGCCTAAAAGACAAATGAAGAATAACCTGAGAACTATCTTGGATATCTTAGAACATTATGACATACATACTGAGAAACCAATGGCTTTATTGTTCATGGACGCTCAAAAAGCCTTTGATAATGTTAATTGGCAATTTATGAAGCAACAGATGACTCAAATAGAGTTTGATGAAAAACTTATGAATGCAATATCAAGCATTTATCAAAAACTGTCGGCCAGGATTCTAATCAATGGAGAACTTTCAAACCCTATAGAGTTCCAAAAGGGCACAAGACAAGGATGTCCGCTGTCACTCCTGTTGTTTATTTTGATCTAGAAGGTATTGAATAGAAGTGACAGGCATGACGAGGACATTAAAGGTACTAAAATTAGGGATGAAAGTTATAAACTGCAAGCATTCGCAGATGATTTGGTCTTCATAATGGAGGAACCCTTTGTAACAATGCCTAGACTTTTACAATGGATTGAAGAATATGGTGAGGTTATGGGAATGAAAATAAATAGAGAAAAAATGAAACTGTTAGTTGAAAACTTTATGCCAGACCTTGACTCCAGGAACAAGTAGATTTGCAGATTGTTAAAAAAGTTAAATATTTGGGAATCTATCTTACAGCCAAATATACTACTTTGAAAGAAGATAATTATGATAAACTGTTGAAGGATGTTAAAGATGATTTGGAGAAATGGGCCAATTTACAATTATCTTTGATGGGAAGAATAGCACTGGTTAAAATGAATATATTACCTAACTTTTGTTTTTGTTCCAAATGATTCCCGTAAAAATTGATAAAAAATTCTTTGATCACCTAAATTTTCCAATTTCGAGATTTATCTGGAGGAAAAAGAAACCAAGGATTAAATTAAAAATGCTTCAGGAAACTAAAAGGAATGGAGGTTTTGGTCTTGCTGATTGGATGTTGTATTATCAAGAGTCTGTTTTAACCTGGCTAAAAGAATGGATAACTTTGCAAAATAAGAGAATCTTGTATCTTGAACGTCATGACTTGCAGATGGGTTGGCATGCTTATATGTGGTACGCGAAAGCTAAGTCACATGGGTCTTTTCTGAGTCATTTTATTAGACGATCATTAATGTCGGTGTGGGAAAAGCTAAAGTCAAAATTGTATAATGAACTACCAAGATGGCTTTCACCTATGGAAGCTTTTGTATATCCAAATGTATTGAACTTTGAAGGGATTATAAGATATGACGATATTTTGGATAAGGACGGTGGTCTGAAACTAGATCAAGAAATACAAGAACAGGGACTTAATATCTCCTGGTGGTATAAATGGAAGGGGAACAGGTTAAGGAAACAATGATAACATGGGCACAAAACTTTGATATGATGTTGAACTAGAAAAGTGGCAAAAACTATGGGAGAGAAATATTAAGGTAACATTATCAACTTCATATAAAGAAAATTTGTATAAAACGTTCTATAGATGGTATTTGTCACCAAGTCATTTAGCTAAGATGTTTCCAAATATGTCAAATGTATGTTGGAAATGTAAACATAAAGTGGGTACTTTTTATCATATGTGGTGGACTTGTGATAATGCGAAAAAGTATTAGATTAAAATACATAAATGGATGGAGGAAATACTACAAAAACCCTTTGCTTTTAAACCTGAAGTTTTCTTGTTAGGCATCATACTGGAAGACATTAATAGACAGGAAATGTATTTGATGTTACACTTAATCACAGCGGCGAGAATTGCATTTGCTCAGTGTTGGAAAAGTGAGGAGCTACCCACCGATTAATTGATTTTAAGAAAGATTTTGGACTGTGCAGAAATGGATAGATTGACTTTATCATTGAAGGAGAAAGAAGACACTGACTTCTATCAAACTTGGGATGTTTTTTATAATTGGCTGGAGAAACGGGACTTGGTGTAAATTTAGAGATGTTTTCAAGTTATTATACACTGACTTAAATATGACTATAGAATGTTAAAAATATGTAGTAGGGTAAATCCAATGTATGCAATGATTAATGTTTTAGTATTAGTTTAAAAAATTAATATTTTTTTTTTAAAAAGAAATGTATTTGATTTTACATGTAATCACTGTGGCAATGATTGCATTCGCTCAATACTGGAAAAGTGATGAACTACCCACCGATGAATTTATCCTAAAAAAAAAAAAAATCCTGGACTGTGCAGAAATAGATAGATTGACTTTATCACTGAAGGAGAAGGAAGATATTGACTTCTGTCAAAGTTGGGACTCTTTTTATTATTGGCTAGAGAAATGGGACTTTGCATGGATTTAAATATGCTTTTAAAGTTATTATAAATGGAAAAATAAGGGTGTGGGGGCTGACCCAGTGGGCTCAATGTTTTTGATGATGGATGCTGTTTGTAGTTTTTTGTTTTTCAGAATTATAATTCTAATGTAACTTATTCTTTTTTTTAAAAAAAAAAAGATAGGCTGGACATGCACATAGTGGGCATGTTGTGAGTGGAGCCGGCTGGAGCCAGTGGTCAGACTAGATGGCCCGGGAGGCCCCTACTTACTAGTTCTGTTTCTATTTTTCTATGTTTATATAGATGAGAGAAAACATCTTGACAACTTCCATCAGAGCAATTGCAATGCCTTTTTGTTGATATTCCTGCACTCAAACTGTGTGAGAATTAGTTGCTCTGCTCAAGGGACTTAAAAGTTACCCTCTTTCCTTGAAATAAATCCTTGCTAGATCAGCAGCCACCCGGCATCATTTCATCAAGATTAGCTTCACCCTGAATGGAAACCTGACGTCTTTTCACTATTAATAATTAGTTTCCACTCACATTTCCAATTTATTCAGAAGAAACTGGCAGTAAAGCTTAGACACTATAGCCAATAGGCTCATCAATCTGTAATTTTTAGGACTTGATTAGCCATTTCCAAGATGGTGACCACTATCCTATGTGTTGCAGGTTTCTAGAGTGCTAAAAATGCTTCCTCTAATGTACAGCTCTAATGAACTAGGTGCTACAGCAGAATACAGTGGCAGGACTCTATTTTACCTCTTTATCTTCTTGTCAAATGCCCTTTCAGATTTAGCTCAGGCATCACTATAATGATTTAGCATTTAGGAAGGAAAATACAAGCCAATAGGCCAGCCCCAGAACTTAAGATGGAGAAGATCTCCACAGCTACCAGGTATTTTCCTTTGGTGCTCAGGTAGGTTGAGACAAAGGAGAACCACACACTGCAGAAGATCACCATGCTGAATGTGTTAAATTTGGCTTCATTGAAAGTGTCCAGCAATTTCCTGGCTAGGAAAGCCACAGTAAAGCTGGCAACGGCCAGCAAGCCCATGTAGTCCAAGAAACAATAAAACATCACACCTGAGCCCTCATTGCATTCTAGGATGGTTTTGTCCTTTGCTGTGTACCGATTCATACCTGGGAATGGAGGAGAAGTACTAAGCCAAAGTATGCAAATGACTGCCTGAACAGAAGAGCCAGAGAGGACTACAGAAATGGCCAGCTTTTGTCCCACCCATTTCCTCATTCTGGATCCAGGTTTGGTTGCCATGAATGCCAGGACCACAATCATGGTTTTTGCCAAGACAGATGAAAGGGCCACCGAGAAGATGGTTCCGAAGACAGTTTTTTGGGTGAGGCAGGCAAACTTTTCAGGCTTTCCAATGAAGAGCAAGGAGGAGAGGAAGCAAAGCAGGAGGGAGATGAGGAGGATGTAGGTCAGGCCCCGGTTGTTGGCTTTGACGATGGGTGTGTGCTTGTGCTTCAGAAATATTCCCAGGACTGAGGTTGTAATCAAAGGGAAACACATAGCCAATGTAGTAAAGGCCATTCCTAAAGGTTCTTTCGAAGAGAAGTAGTTCACAGCACGGGGAGGCATTGATTTTGGTTCTTGTTGGGATATTGATCTTCTAGGCATTCCACACAGGCATCCATGTCTGAGAAAGTTTCAGGGACTTCAATGTTACAGGAACTGAAGCTATTCATTGTGGGGAAAGACACTGAATAACCTCAAGCTGTTGAGATGCCTCACGAGACCACTTTTGTGTTTTTGCTGTACAAATCAATCTATGTTTTGAGATTATGCTCAGCTGATATAAAGAGCAGCTAAGAATTTCAGTATTGGCAGAAATGATGTGATTCAAATCTCAATGCGGGACATTCGCTCCCTGTCTGCTGTACTCATAAGAAGCATGGAAAGTTATTCTTCTCTACCATTTAGATGAGTTGTCAGGTTCTCTAGGATGAATTAAAATGAACTTCAGACATGTACATAGAAGACAACAGAGAGATACTGGGAGGTCCATTTTTAGGCAGATTAACTAGTGCTTTTACACCTTATGACCTCCTTGATGAATAGTTATTTTTGATAGAGGCAGGTATTTTCATCAGGCCTATTGCACTTTTGTGAACAGCAGCAGGAGCCTGAACAGGGGAGCAGTCTCTTCAAATCTTTTTTTCTCAACACTGTTTGCTAAGAAGGCTAGAGCATTTCTGCCTCTGCCAAACCAAAGTTCCCAGAATGGACTCATGCAAAACCAAAGTCATACTGCTGAATACTCTTATAGCGTCTGTCCCACTGCCACAGCACAGCCAGAAGCAGCATTTCCAGTGGTTTCTCATGGAGGGTGGTAATTTGCAATTCATATAATACAAACAGCACTGAAATGGTTAGAAGTGGTTGCCCTTAGTTTAGGAATCTCACTTAGCAGGCAGAAAGACAAAAGTATGTTGGGTTAAACAATTCAGGATTTCTTACTCAGGAAATGTTTCCCTTAAGTTTCTGGGTACCTACAAAGAGTGAGAAATTGCAAAAGGATAATAATAAATGGGGAGTGGATTTCTGAGGAAGCAGATTTTGTATTCAGTACAAATGTAATATATTATGGGGTTATACAACCTCTGGATGTGATTTGGAAGCTACAACTTGTACAAAATACAGCTGCCAGATGATGGAAAGGGAACCAGAGGGCCTGAAAATATTATGCATTCAGCAATCTCATCCCTGGCTTCCTTATTTTGAATAATGGAAAATCTGGCATGACAAACTCCAGTTTGATCTCCACAGTTTATTCGACAGAGGGAAAGCACATGGCATGTGTTGGGTGCGGGGATTGTGGTTAGTGTTTTTGTTTCTGTGTGAAATGCTGCCAATCAACACCCAAGCAGCTATGGAACATTTCAAGATGAGGGACTTTTCTTGGATTATTTCCCATATTTGAGTTGAGCATGTTGCCGAACTTCATGTTCTTCTAACCTGGTTAAAACGTCTGTGCCACATGATTAGATCATCTTCAAGGGTCAGTTGCTTCCCTGGCTGAGCCTGGGGTTCCAGTCTTCCAACTTTTGCTCTAGCAAAGGAGTTGTTGGGAAATGTTACCAAGTTTGTAACATCAAAGCCTATCTCCAATTCTCCATTTTCATCAAAACTCACAAGGTCTCCAGCACTGTTGTTGAACATGAGTTTTGGTAGGATGTTATGCAACTGAGTTAAAGAGAGTAGAAGAAGCAAGACGGGAAGGTAGAACAGACTGCTGAAATCTCTAAAAGGAATTTCACATGAGCTTGATTATTCACCATGCACCACTCCTCTATTGCTCTGCAGGACACATCATTTCACATAATGAGGTCTTTTCAAGAAGAAGGCCCTGAAGACCTCTTGTGTGGCAGTTTCTCCATGGAGAGAGTAAATACAGTTTACTTTAAAGTAGAATGTAGATATTCCATCCACTCCAACCCACCTCACTTCTTTCTCAAACTGAACACAACCCCATCTTATGCAAGTAGCTTTACTGAGACACTGTGATCAGGCATTTTAAGAGGGGGGAGTTGAAGGAGAGGACAACTATTTAATCCTTCTGCTTTGGGTGCAAGAAGACTTGGAATTGTTCTGAATATCCATGGTTCCAATCACAGCTGTAAGGACTGCATTTTGCTATGATGTCTTCCTTGACCTTTTGATTATAGATGGGTGGCATCAGTTGATAATGAAAAACCACCAACATGTCCCTCCATAATTCTTTGTTATGCAAGGTATTCCAAATTAGGATTGCACCCTTCAACAACTCTGCAGGGTCTTGAAAGTATCCTCCCATGTCTTCTCCAGCAATCATTCCTGCCATAGGATGCTCCATAAAGGCTTCCTATCACCTGCTATCCTACTGTGATAGGAAGAACAAGAGGGATGAACCCCCAATGTGAAATTAATTGCTCTGGCTACATATTCTAAAATGTCTGTCTCCCCCTGAGCAAGCTTATGTGATTGGAAGTGGAACTGTAGAAAACTTGAAAAGGGTCTGGCACAGCAAATGCTTGTAGACCAGAACTTGGCTGAAGGATATGGCCAAATGATTTAAGAAGTATACCTTAAGAGTTGCTTTAATATTTTGGGGGCAAGCGGGTGAATTCCCTGTGTCCTAAAGTATTGACATCTGTTTTCAGAGGCTGAGTATAATTGGAGAGATGGCTGCTGCCTTTTCATTTTTCTCATCTTTTCATGGGCTTTTCCAGAGGCACATGTGGTTACCTTTGTTGCTGTAGCACTGCCTCATTGGTACTTGGCTTCAAATGCAGGAAAACCAGCCTTGAATTGTTTGGTGGCAATTTTCTGATCACCTTTATTGGGAGACGTTCACAGGAGAAGGTCAGCATTGCTCAAATGATTTGTGTCCTTTGCTTGTACCCACCTTCCATGCTTCCACTTTGTGAAGCGCTGGCCTCCCTGCTCCTATCCATCTCCCCCTTGATTTGTAGATGGCATGCAAAGCCTGGGCCACAGCATGCATGGCATTGTAGACATTGTACCTCTGCCCCGTCATTCTCATTTCAAAGAAAGTGCTAGGAAGTCTGTCCAACTGTTCCTGTCCAGAGCAAAATGCCTTTCCTTCCCCTTGAACATTTGGGATGCCTACTTGACAGCTGAAGGCCTGCTCCCAAAAATCCTGAATGAAATTATCTCCTATCCTCCAGTTAGGCCTTACACTGTGAACAAATGTTTCAAATCCAAGTGGCTGTGAACAGCAAAAGATATGGCACCATGGAAATGCTGGATGTCCCACATCCTTTGGAAAGAGACAGATTCAAAATGCCATTGGAATGTTGCAATCCACACTTTCTCCAAAGGTGGCCATGACCAAACTGGTGCTGCCAAGAGCATCGTTCTCAGACTCTGCCAGGATGGGTGTTCTCCATGTATGAAACAGGCAATGACTTTTCTTTCCAGGAGAACTGGATAATTTCCTAGCACTTCTAAAAGTCGACCTGCAAATTCATTCAAATAAGTCCGCTCTGGCAATCGAAATATAAAGGCATGACATATATCATTCTGGGAAAGCAGCAGGACCATGGTCTGCAAGAACTTGTCCCCATAGTCATCGTCCACAGCCAGCAGCCCAATCCATGTCCATCCAAAATGCTGAAGTAAGCGCACAACCCCCAGATACTGATGGGATTCCCTGGGAACCATCTGGTACATAAAGGGGAATTGTGTCTTGTCACCATGTGCTGGGGAAAAGGACCCATAAGTGAGCTGAAATCAAATGCATCCAAGTACAGAGATGGATTAGCAGATAATGTCAACTTCTGTCCCATGGAATTTCCATGATTCCAAAGAAAAAGCCTTCCTGTGGGATCTTGTACATGATGATGGCCATAATTTCAGAAGCTTCAGTCACAAGTCCTCCAATGACAGCAGCTATTTTTTTTCTGAGCAGCACAGCTGAAATTGGGCACAAATCTGTGGTATGTGCATAGGAGTCTCATGGTGGCCTTATACCTCATCTTTGCAATGTAGTATCCATTGATAATGTGGAAGCCCAGAGTGAGGTTTGGCAGGATTTGGGGATTCCCATTGATCTCGTCTACAGCAAAGGACAAGGCCAGGATGTGCTGGTGCATCTTTGGCACAGAACTGCAATGAGAATAACGCAATCCTAAATTATGGGTGTGAGATATAGGTTGGAAAGCATACCATCTGTATCTGTCTTTATAAATAATCTTGCTAGTCTGAATCATTAATCTTTTCCAGTTGGTTTTTATCTATGCTAATTCACATCTTAGTTATATGGTCTTTATCCATAAACAAATAATGAGTTTGGAGATTTCTACACAATTGATTTTTTCCTTTAAAATACCCTTTCAGTATATATGTTGACAGAAGACATGCTACTAAAATTAAAGAGAAGTGAGCAAATCAATAGATTATGTTGGGTTCATAGGATTTGTCCTTAAGATAATGAAGTTTGTTCAAATGGTGTTCCAACAACAGTATTTTATTAGTGCTTGTCCAAGAGAATGGCCAAAGGCAAAGGTGAAGGAATGGCAAGGCCCTCTCTAAACCCATTCACATTCTCACATAGATGAAATAGGAAGTATATTCACCACCATTCTGCTGTGCGCTTCCTTCTGACTCTCATACATAAATGCAAAAACTTATCATATATCCTCAGTAGGGCAGGAGAAATTCTTTTCCCTGCACTTTGCACTCCTTCCCCTGAACTGCCTCAGCTGCTCCTGGACAGATGCATGTGTTGAGTTTCACTTTGTTTAATTTTTGCCTTGATAGTGCTGGGAAACTATTTCTCTCTGAATGGCTGGGAGAGAAATTTCTCTCTCATTTGACTAAACAGAATCCAAGTCCACTTCAATGAATAGGCAGAGAAGTTTTGGTATAGATTCAATGCACTGGCATTATTTGTCTTCAGCTTCTCTTTTTGTTTGTTTTGTGGTGGGAAGAGGGCAGATTCTAGTGAAAGGGAAATATTTCAAAGAACAAGTAATTAAGTGAGGAAAGAAACATAGAGCGAGTCAGAAGGGGCCTCCTGGGCCATCTGACCCCCGGCTCCAGCCAGCTCTACTCACAACATGCCCATCATCAGCTCATCAGAAATCAGCAGCTCAAAAGAAAATGCCCATCATCAGTTCAACAGAATCATCAGCTTAACAGAAAATACAAGTATACAAACTAGTGTGGATGAACTGTGTCATCTGCATGGTTAATAGAGATGATCTGGTAGTACCTATATGATATCTGGCTTCATGTCAAGGCATAGATATGCCAAAGCAATGCAACATTAGGAAAAAACTTCCTGACTGTTAGAGAAGTATGTCAGTGGGATAGAAGATTTAGGAAGGTCCTGAGCTCTCCCACATTGGCAGCAATCAAGATAGTGTTAGATAGCCATCTGTCAAAGATGCTTTGACTCAGACTCGTTATATGCCCCTTCCCTTCTGTACTAAGATTCTATTCATCAAGGAAAGGCAAATATGGTTGGTTCACTTAAGATTGTCAAGCAATCTAAATGATCCCCAAATTGTAGTAGGAGATTGGAAAGAGGTGACAGCGATCCAGTCTTCAAAGTATTCTATGAACCCAATCCTCCATATGGACACACAGTTTTACATGGGATATTTTCAAAATGCATGAGCTTTAACAGCATCATTCACATGACAGGACAAGCTGAATCATTCGCAACCCAAAAGTGTGCTAGAATGCTACTTCCATGTTCTGGGATGTAACTCATGTTACATAAAGAATCCCTTGTTCAACCATCTTTTCTCCTTTACTGTGAATTGACCATACAAGAGAGAGGGAGGGAGGGAGGCAGGTATCTTACGCTGCTTCATTGATCAGCAACTGTGTGGGTTGCTGCACAAACGTGGGGCTGTCGTGAAGGAAGATAACTTGAGAGACAATTGCCCCTATGACGATTGTGCCTGGCTGATAAAATTGGTGGGGTGCAGGAAGTGGATCTGTTTTTATGGTGCAGTTAATAGAATGTGTCTTGCATTCTGTACAAAACTGCAGAACAAGCATCATAACTCCTAGAACCACCATCTTCATGCCAGCATTCTCATCATGATTTAGATTCCCATGTTCTCCAAATTGCATTCATTTTATTTCATCCTTTCAGAAATGGGGTGCAATGCTGTAGATGCACAGATTCAAAATAGCCAGGTCGCCTTTCTTGAAACTTCATTGCCACTTTCTCTTTCTGGATCCTTTGCAAGGACAATCTTCCCTACACATTTACCCACAATGTTGCAGCAATTATTAGTTCATTTGAAAGGACAGGAACTGCCTATCACTAGATCAAATACATTCTATGGCTCCCTAATGATATAAGTAATAAGGAACTTCGAAATATAAAAATGTTTACATGAAAAGAAATTATGCAAGCATGATGAAAATTTGTAATATGGATGGGCACAAGGAGCTAATCAAATCCTCCAGTGGATCAGTGTTTCCCATGTCATGACACAAAGGAAAGAACTTGGAATAGAATTGATAATGGCTATCATCCTTGTTTTGAGTTACAGCACATGCTGCATTACAAAAACAGAAGCAGAGGGAGAGTCCTCCCATGGGGAGATAGCCTGAAATGAAAGTAACAATCCCTTTGCTAAACTGCACAGGATGCAGCCACCACCACTCACAAGGTCTTTGAGACGCTCTTCCAATGTGGATCAGAAAGTTTCATCAAGACTTTACCGTCCATTCAAACCTGTGTGACTTCTTGCCGTGCTAGGCCACTTCTGTCCAAAGGAAGTGCTTGCTACTTGTTCCAAACTCCCATGCCATGCAATACCGAATTTTGTGATCTGACTTAAATAGGGAAACAAGGTGAACAGAGAATGACTGCTCTTTCATCCTATGCCATTTGTTGCATGTGAAATTCTCTTGAACCTTTGCTCTACCAAAGCATTGTGGTGTTACCAGGTCTCTTGCATCTCTTATAGCCAACCGGTAGAAGTTGTTCTACAGTATTCTGCATATAGCTACCACTCAATTACAAACACTTTTTCCAAGATTTCTCATGCAAGTCTATGGAAACCATTGGTGACCAATGTAACAGGGAAGCACTAAACCAGTGCAGCAACTGCCTAGGAGTCCCCACGACCTGGCACTTCCCGGGGGAGAAAATCCGTGCCCCCACCACTCACAAGGAGTTGAACCCACTGTATTTCAACACACAATAACCCAAGATCTCGGGGAAACAGAAACTTTATTAAACAACCCCAGACAAAAGGGGCACACACTGAAGACCATGAACACACACACACAAATGAGGGAGCAGATGCAGGGGCGCAGGGGGAGGAATGCATAGCTGCATACAATATACAGATTAAAGTTTTAACCATCAAGTCCCAAGACCCTTGGCCTCCCCAGACCTAAAATGATAAAACTAATATGACTAAGAACCAGCAAAATATTTAGCAACCATTCTCAGAAGTCCCGAATCAAAGCACAGATGGGCAAAGCCTCCGGTGACAGATGTCTCTCTCAGGAAGAGGGAGCAATTGGTGACCTTGACGGTCCTTCTTTTATCCCCCATCCAAGCAATCAGAGCTGTTAATTCCATGAGGTGACATCTCAGGGGCCCCATGTGGAATTCTTCAACAAGGGGATGTGTCAGTTCTTGGGAACCTTCAGACCATTAGATGCTTTTCTTCCCCTCTCTCGGCTCAGCTTAGTTACCAGCCCAGCCTTGAAGCTGCCCCCTGCACTCTGCAACCTTCCAGGACTTAACTCTTTCTTCCCTCCTCAAGACACAGCACCCTCTTTGCTACTACAAGCAGAGAATGTGAATACCCTTCCTGTGTAGACAAAATTAGGATTCCTTTAAGGACGTTTCACTGGCAGATCAGTGGTGTGGGTCCTAGGGAGATCATGGGAGGGGTATTACCTCCCTTCCTTCCAATGGTGCATTCCCCTGAAGTATTATATATAAAGGAAAATTATGCTCATACAGCTGAATAGATCACAGTGAGAGGTCCCACCCCAGTACATCTCCCTAGCCTAGGAAGAGTGTTATGGGGCAAGTTCTGTTTCTCAAAGGAAACCTTCATAACATTGCAGCATCCCTGCAATTTCCATCATATGAGATAGCATACCTACAGAACACCCTTTGTCAGTGTACACGAGAGGCTGTACTACCACTACTTCAGTATTTTCATACCACTTAGGGACTGAAGGAGAGAATACAGAATGATGGCTGGATGATATGCTGAGAGGGATATGACTCTGTTTCAGTGCCTCTTTTACCGCTTCTGAATAACTAGGCCAGCGAGTTTCCCTCAAAGGGTCCATCCAATGGATAGTGCATAAAAAGAATACTGTCAATTTTTGTTTTCCCAACTGCCGAAGTCCTGCTTCGGCAACGGCACGAGAAAGTTTCAGGAGAGATCCCTGATAAAGAAAACTGCAGTCCGGAGATTAGGTACAAAGCATGCTCGGTTGTGTTTGCAGGGGAAGAAAAGAATCCTCTCTCCCCTCACCTCCGGCACCTCCTTTTATTCACCACCTTGGTTTACCAAAACAGTTTCATACAGCCACTCAGATGTCGAGTAGCTGGCCAACAACCTACTCGCCGCGCAGATGCAGAATACACAAAGCTTACAAATAGCTTTATATGGTTACAAGCCTTATATGGTTACAACGGTAAATTACAATACTATAGAGCTGTCGTGGCGTACGTGACTACAGCGTGACCCAGCGATGAACTCTGCATGACCCAGCAATGAACTCCCACACCCAACAAAAGGTTAATAGGAAAAACATGCAGAGAATGGTGAAAATCCCAGTCTCCTCTGAATGGAGATGCACAAGAGTTACATAGAAATTCTCACACTCACAAACATGGCACAACATGGAGGTGGAAATGTTGCATTCCACAGATCAAATGAGTAAAAGTTCTGTTCCATAGAAGGCAGTTTATTTGACAAAAGTAAACACATTCTAAGTCATTTTAATGGTAGTAGCCTCACTGCATGGAAGTTAGCACATACACGTTTTCAGCATTATTCTTAGGTCTGCACTCAGCTGAGATGCAAAAAGAATTGTGTATTAGAGTAGACTAGGATGTAGTCCCAGGCCTACTTTTTTTCTTCTTCCATTTTTGTCAGATGTCCCTTGCCATTTAACTCAGGCCTCATTATAATGATATAGAATTTAGGAAAGAAAATACAAGCCAATAGGCCAGCCCCAGAACTTAAGATTGAGAAGATCTCCACGGCCACCAGTTATTTTCCTTTGATGCTCAGGTAGGTTGGGACAAAGGAGAACCACACACTGCAGAAGATCACCATGCTGAACATGATGAATTTGGCTTCATTGAAAGTGTCTGGCAACTTCCTGGCTAGGAAAGCCAAAGTAAAGCTGACAATGGCCAGCAAGCCCATGTAGCCCAAGACAGTAAAATATCACAGCTGAGCCCTCATTGCATTCTAGGATGATTTGGTCCTTTGTTGAGTGCCGATTCATATCTGGGAATGGACGAGACGTACTTAGCCAAAGTGTGCAAATGACTGCCTGTACAGAAGAGCCAGAGAGCACAAGAGAAATTGTTATTCTTTTCCCCACCCATTTCCTCATTCTGGAACCGGGTTTGGTTGGCATGAATGCCACAACCACAGTCATGGTTTTTGCCAAGAGAGGAGAAAGGGTCACAAAGGAGATGGTGCTGAAGGCAGTTTGTTGGATGAGGCAGGCAACCTTTTCAGGCTTTCCAATGAAGAGCAAGGAGGAGGAGAAGCAAAGCAGGAGGGAGCCGAGAATGATGTAGGTAAGGCCCCAGTTGTTGACTTTGATGATGCACATGTCCTCTTTCTTCAGAAATATCCCCAGGATTGAAGTTGTAATCAAAGTGAAAGAAACAGCCAATATAGTAAAGGTGATTCCTAAAGGTTCTTTGTAGGAGTAGTAGCTCAGAGTACAGGGAAGGCATTGATTTTGGTTCCTGTTGGGATATTGTTCTTCTGGGCATTCCATACAGGCATCCCTATGTGAAAGGAGGAGAAGGATTTTGCATGGTGTTTGCATGCATCCCCCATCTGTTCCTTTCATATGAAATATGGAAGAGTCCTTCTTATCTACCATCTAAATAAACGGTCATATTCACTGGGAAGATTTATAGTGAACTTCAGAAATGCACAAAAAGGGCAATACAGAGATATTGGAAGGCCCAGTGGGGACCATATTGTCTAAGCACTTTAAGCCTAATGCCCCCCCACCCCTGATTAATAGTTCTCATTGTGGAGGCAGGTATTTGTCTGAGGACTTCTGTACTTTTCTGAACAGCAGCTGGACCCTGGACAGGGCTGTAGTCTCTTCAAATCTCTTCTCTTCAGCATTGTTTGCTAAGAAGGTAAGATCATTGTATTCTGTGCATAAACTGACATTCTAAGAACGAACTCACCCAAATAGTACTGCTGAATACCCTTTTTTGGGGCCCTGCCCCACCACAGCCCAGCAGGAAACAGTACTTCCAGTAGTCCCTCATGGAGGGAGGTAACTTTGGATTCATATACTACAAACTGGATTCAAGTGATTAAAAGTGGTTGCCCTTTGATAGAATCATAGAATCGTAGATTTGGAGGTGGCTATGAAGGCCATCAGGTCCAACCTGCTGCTGTTGCAGGACTTCAAATTACACCATCCCACTCAGATAGCTGTCCAGTTTCTTTATGAATGGCTCTAGTGTGGGAAAGCCCACAATCTCTCTAGTCAGGGGGTTCCACTGTTGTATTGCTTTTCCTTGATGGAATTGTTCTTAACTGTGTGTGTGTGTGTGTGTGTGTGTGTGTGTGTGTTTTTAGAATCTTCTTTTTCAAGATTTTCCTCCCCTTTAGGACTCCTTTCCCCTTAAAGTTGTGTTGCACTTCACCTATCCTTTTTCTGAGTTTGTTAAAGTTGGCTTTTTTGATGTCCAGGATGCTTGTTTGAATCCAGTTACCCTTTGTCTCCTCCATAATTGAGAATCCAAGTATCGCATGGTCACTTTCCTCCAGAGTTCCCATTGTTGTTATTTTGTCCACCAGGCCATCTTTATTAGTATTAAATTGAGGATAGCCAATCCTCTCATACCTTGCTCTACTTTTTGTTGCATATAGTTGTTGGCAACACATGTCAGGAATCTCTTGGTGGGGCCATGCTTGGCAGAATTTGTCTCCCAGCGTATAAGAGGCAAACTGAAGTCCCCCATGATCACTAAATTATTCTTCTTGGAAATGCTGGCAAATTGCTTTTTGAAGGTTGCATCCTTGCCCTCTTTTTGACCAAATGGTCAGTAATAGACACCAATAACTATGTTTTTCTTATTTTTTGCACCCTTTAAATTTAGCCAGATGCTTTCGATGGGGCTACTATGTTCCTCTTCTTGTATTTATTTGTTTAGGAATCTCATTAAGCAAGCTGAAGGACAAAAAAATTTTGGTTGCTGACATTGGTTGCCCACACACAATCATATATAATAGCGGTCAAGCATAATCTTTGGAGGAAGAAATTGATTTTTTTCCCAGTATACTTTCAGCCTTCACATCAGCACATTTAACAATGACTATTTAGCTGCTTTACAGGGGTCTTACAAGATTTTTTGAAATCTCTCCATGACAGAATGTGCATGATTTGTAGAGGTATGTATATGAAACAAGAATATTGATCAGAAGAATCTGGATTTAATCTTTGGCCACTTTGACAAAATACCATGCATGAAGTCTCCTGACCCTCCTGCCAGACATCATCCCTTCTGGGCGTGGGGCACAGTAGTAGCAGCAAAATCTCTCCCCTTCCCTCTTTTTCTTGAAAGAGCCAGGAGAGCAGTAGTCATTTCACCTGGAAATGGGTACCACCTGAAAAGGAACACAAAAGGGAGATAAGCATTATGAAATTAGGTCCTACTCTTCCCTCATCTTTATATATGTTCTCCCAGTATGGCATGCTGGAATTGCTTTTTCTGTTCTCTGTGTGTAACAGGCAGTTTGCACTGCCTTGCAGGACAAATATAAAATGAAAAACAGCAATCAGTATTGTAGCTTCAATGGATTTGTGAGTGGACACTAACAAGAAACAGCTTTGTTTGCAAGGACTGCCCCACATGACAGATGTGATCCAAGGTGGTAGCGGTTCGGTTTTGCTTTTTGCTTTAGGGAAGAACTAATTCCCTCATCATACAATTAAGGAATTACTATTTAGTAATAGAATTCCCTTAAAAAGTAAAGAAAAATGAAATACAATTTTCAGTGAAGAAGAATCAACAAGCAGTATCGCTACTTGATCAGTCAGTGTCAGAAATGTTCTTGTAAAGACCAAAGAGTGATTTATTCTCAGAAATTGTACTCTTTGTGCAATATTTCAGTTGTTTTTAAAGCTACATTTAACAATAATGACTCCACTGCAAAAGAATGGAAAGTCCATTCTACTCAAAGAAGAGGGAAGGGAAGGGAAGGGAAGGGAAGGGAAGGGAAGGGAAGGGAAGGAATCTTACACAGCTTCATTGATCAACATTTGTATAGGTTCATGAACAAAAGAGGAGTTGTTGAGAAGGTAGAAAACTTGAGAGACAATTGCACCTGGCTGATAAAATTGGTAGGGTGTAGGAAATGGATCTGTAGGTATAGTTCAGCTAATAGAATATGTCTCACGTTCTGTTTGTAATCACAAAACAAGCATCAAGACTTCCAGTATGGTGTTGGGACAAGACCGCTGTGATGAACGGGGCTCCCGTTATCACGCCGGTATCTGTTCAGCAGTAAGTCATGAGAGGCTCATCTAAGCCCTGTCGGGGAGAAGATAGATTGTCTGAGCATTCTTCTGGTTGGTGTGGGGCGGCAACTCCACATCTACTGGGAAAAATTCAGGCATTTCTCAACCGGACAATACAGGGGAGAATTGTTAGCTCCCTACAAGTCCTCGGCATCTGGAAAATAGCTTAGAATATTAGCTAGAAATTCATCGGACTTATCTGGATGAACATTTTTATTTCTTATCTTTCTTTGCAATACTACCCGTGAAAAAGCTGTATCTGTTGCTAATTGGCATAAAGAAGAAAGAAAAGCCCTTTTGATGAAGGGAGGAATCCCCCCCCCCACGGAGTTTTAAGTGGTGACTGATATGGAGGGAGGGATTGAGGGTTTTGTGCAAGTTGAAGCTGAAGAAAAAGACTTCTTTTCTCTAACCCCTCCAAGATCGAAGAATCAAAATTAATAATTATTGTGGAATTGAGTTATAGAAGGATAAAACTTGGAGCGACCATTTAGGCCATCGCTTTTTCTTTTGTTTGGACTTTTGCCAAAACCAACTGGACGTTTGCCAAAATAACTTTTATATTGAGTGGTGTTTTCTTCTCTACTGTGACGATTTTTTTAAGAATTAGAAATAAATAATTACTGTGGAATAACATGATAGAAGATAAAGCTTACCCCCGACCACTTCTCTCTCTTTTCCTTGGACTTTTGCCAAAGTAATTGGACTCTTGCCAAAGCAATCTTTATAATAAACTGTGTCATTTGTATTGCTAAAGAAAAATAGCCCTCTGCCGCCACCCTGTGGCTATTTGGATTTATAGCAAATATTTTTACTCCATTATCCCTTTTTCATTGCTGTCTTGTAATTTTTGGTAAAAATTATTATTACTATGGAAGAACTACAGAAGATGCTTCTGGCAATACAGACATCCTTAACAGCTTTGCAAACATCCCAAGAGGTGATGCTAATACAACAGGAGAACATCTTAATTGAACAAAAAAAATGTTTTGACAAATTGGACAATTCTGTTAAGGAGGCTTTGGGCATGCAACTCAAAACATACAAAAACATACAAAAAACGCAACAAACAGATGGAAAATTTGAAACGGTGGATAAAGAAACACAATTACTAAAGCCAATAAACAAGTTACCATGGGACTTGATTGTCATGTTCGAGAGGGAGAAGATTTCTAAGTATTTCAGAGAAACTATGTTTAGGTGACTATCAACAGAAGGAATACTGCTTACTGGGAACGTTACAAGATACGAACTGGATTCACATACCTGTATGTCGCCAACATATCCCCTCTTAGTATCCTCTTCTCCAGGATGAAGAGACCCAGTTCCCTCAGTCTCGCCTCATATGGCATCCCCTGAAAACCAGCGACCAACCTGGTGGCCCTACGCTGCACTGACTCCAACCTGGCTATATCCTTTCTGTAATGAGGGGTCCAAAACTGAACACAATACTCCAGTTGCGGGCGCACTAGAGTCGTGTAGAGTGGTAGTAATACCGCCCTTGATCTAGAAGCCACACTTCTGGCTATGCAGCCAAGGGTGGCGTTCGACCTCTTGACCACCCATCACACTGCTGACTCATGTTTAGCCTATGGTCAACCAGTACCTCGAGGTCCCTTTCACAAGTGCTGCTCTACAGCAACTTCTCACCTGACCTGTACTTATGACAGCTATTCCTATGCCCCAAGTGCAAGACCTTGCACTTATCCACATTGAACGCCATCCTGTTGTCTCCTGCCCACTTCCATAGTCTGTCCAGATCCTTTTGGATCTGAAGTACCTGCTCCTCAGCTGTGGCCACTGCTCTAGTTTTAGTGTCATCTGCAAATTTGATCAGCAGACTGTTCACCCCTTCTTCCTTGTCGTTAATGAAAAGATTAAACAGGATCGGCCCCAGGAAAGAGTCCTGGGGGACACCGCTTGTCACTGGCCGCCATCCTGATGATTCCCCGCTAATGGTTACCTTCTGCTTTTGGTCAGTCAACCATGCCCTAATCCAACGGACAGTGCTTTGGTGTATCCCAAAACTCCTCAGTTTCTCCACCAGGATATCATGGGGCACTTTGTCAAAGGCCTTGCTGAAATCCAGTTATACCACATCCACTGCATCCCCTCCATCTAGCCATCTCAAAACCTTATCATAGAATTCCACAAGTTTTGTCTGGTAGGACCAATTATTGTGGAAGCCATATTGTGTGGCCACCAGACTCTCCTCCCTATCTTGGGTCACTTGATTTCTCACTAAGACTTTCCATTGTTTTTCCTACGATAGATGTAAGGCTCGTAATCAGCCTTAGCCTTGCAAGAATCCTTCTGCAACGAGCCTCCTCCTCCTGGTATACCCTTTGGTCTATTTCACCCAGTACCCATTTCCTATGGAGGTTCCCCTTTCGTCTATTCCCTCTAACCACCTCCTTTCGCATCCATGGCGGCACTCTCCTCCGCCTCCCCACCTTACTGACTAGAGGTATCATCAAGGCTTGCACATCCAAAACCTCCCTTTTGAGTGCTATCCACCCCTCCTCAACTCGCTTACCTTCCAGTAACCTATCCTAGGAAACTTTCCCCAGTCTGACCTTCAGTTGGCCAAATTGGCCCTCTTGAAGTCCCAGCTTCTAGTGCTCAACCTGCTGTATGTCCCCAGTCCCCTGATCTCAAAGCAAAGGATGGAGTGATCACTTGCATCCAGAGCTCTCCTAATCTGTACTTCATCTATCAGCTCCTCCCTATTGGTCAAGACCAAGTCAAGGATGTTTCCCCCCCTCGTTGCCTCTCAGACCCACTGTGTGAAAAACCCTCCCTCAATAGCTTCTAGGAAGCGACGTGACCTGGCTGTCACCACCTAGTGAGTCTCCCAAGTAATATCCGGGAGATTGAAATCTCCCATAATTACGGTGTCTCTCCCCCGAGATATCCTTAGAATATGGCCTGTCAGGACATAATCCAGTGTCTCAAGTTGACGTTGACCTGGAGGGCAATAAAATACCCCACTGTCAGGTCTCTTTCCCTGTCAAAACCCCTAAGTTTCACCCAGATTCCCTTTACCGAATCCCCACCTGTGCTGCATTCTATCTCACTGCATCCTATCCTTTCCCTGACATATAAAGCCATGCCCCCACCTCTCTTTCCCTTCCTGTCCTTTCTGAAAAGGTGATACCCTTCTATGTTCACATTCCAGACTTGCCTTTCATCCCACCAAGTTTCTACGATTCCCACCAGATCATACCCTCCTATTCCCAGGAGAGCTTCAAGCTCTTCCTGATTATTACCCATGCTCCTAGCATTGGTGGACATGCATCTCAAATCCTTTCCACCGCTTCCTTTCCTTGGAGTTCCCAGCCTCCTCCTTACTCCCATCCCCCCTGATACCTGGCCCCTCTCTGTAGGAGTCCTGTCAGTCCCTGCAGTATTGCTAAAACCCTGCTCCCAGAGCCCTGATCCTCCCCCCACACTTGTCCAGTGCAGACACATTCCTGGGCGGGCTGACCCCCCCAGCACAATTTAAAGTCTTCCAGATGAAGCTCGCTAGAGCATCTCCAAAGGACCTTTTCCCCATCCTCGAGAGGTGTAACCCATCCCCTGCCACAAGTCCATTGGCAAGAAAGTGAGTGCCGTGGTCGAGGAACCCGAAGCGTTCCTTCTGGCACCACACCCTAAGCCAGTCATTCACCTTGGAGGCCCCCCTGTCCCTTTCTGGCCCAAATCCCCAGACAGGTAAGATTGATGAGAAGGCCACTTGGGCCTTCAGCTCCCTGAGTTTCTTCCCCAAGGCCTCAAAGTCCCTGGTGGTCCCAACCACACCCTGCCTAGCCACATCATTTGTGCCCACATGGATCATCTGGAGCAGCTGGTGACCCCCGGAGTGAACAAGACACTCCACTCTGTCCTTCACATGCCGGATGCGTGCACCCAGCAGGCAGCAAACCTCCCTTGTCTCTAGGTTGGGTGGCACATCACCACCTCAGTGCCTCTCAGCAAGGAGTCCCCAACAAAAATCACCCGCTGCTGTACCTTCCTGGTGCTGGTGGGCGAATCAATCCTGAACTAACTACATATTATTTTGAGGAAGGAGAAATTGTGAATACTGATTTGCTACAAGAAGTACAGATATTGAAAATATATACTGATTTACAAAAGGCACTACAGCTGCTGAAAACAAGGGAAGAGAGATGGGGTAGGGGTGCAAAGAAGAAATAAGAGAACTTTTTATCTTAAAAAGTAATGATTTAAATGGGTTGGCATGTTTATATGTGGTATGGAAAGGCTAAGTTACATGGTTCTTTTGTCCTTAAGTTAATATAATAGAAAATTATTAATGTTGGTGTAGTAAGCTCTTAGCTGTACTGAGTTTTTTTCTCTCTCTTCTTTTTTACCCATGGAAAATTCTTTGTATTTAAATGCATTGAATTCTGAAGGGATTATAAAATATGATCAAAATTGAACTAAGAAATATAAGAACAGGGAATTGATCTTTTTCTTTGTTGGTGACATAAAGGGCAGACACAATCAAGATATGTTAAAGATTGTAAAGAGTTAATTGTATTTGACTAAGTGATGCTTAAGTTAGATGAAACATTAGTAACTTAGTTTAAAGAAAGCTTGCTGAAAAGGTATTATAGGTAATAGCTGTTGCCAAACAGATTAGCCAAGATGTTTCTAAAGATGTTAAATGGATGTTGAAGATGTGAACATAAATTGGGTATTTTTTATTATATAGAGTAGAGGAAGTGGAACAAAAATCTTTAGTTTCTTAAACCTGAAATTTCCTTCCTAGTTGACATTATACTAGAATATTAATAAATAAGAAATGTATCTGATTTTACTTGTAACTATTGTAGTGAGGAATCTATTTGCTTAATACTAGAAAAATGAAAAGATCTTGAATTGTGTAGAAATGGTTAGATTAAATTTACCATTAAAGAAAAAAGAAGATATTGACTTCTATCAAACTTGGAGATTTTTTCCTTTAACATTGGCTAGAGAAATGGGACTTTGCAAGAAATGGACAGACTGATTTTGTCACTGAAGGAGAAAGAAGATATTGAATTCTATCAAACTTGGAACTCTTTTTTATTATTGGCTGGAGAAACAGGACTTGGCTTAGATTTAAAGATGTTTTCAAGTTATTATAAATGGATTTGAATATGATCATAGAATGTTAAAAGATACGTAGTAGGGGGCTGACCCAGTGTGTTTGATGTATGTGATGATTGATGTTTTTAGTATTAGTTTAAAATCTTAATAAAAATAAAAACAAGCATCAAAACTGCAAGAACTACTATATTCAAATCAACAGTTGTCATCAGGATTAAGATTCCTGTGCAATAAAATAAGATCCATTTAATTTCATTCTTTCATGAATGGGGTGTGATGCTGTAGATGCATAGATGGAAAACTGCCAAGTTTCATTTTACAACTTCATTATCTACATGTTTGCCTGAAACTCTTGCAGGAATCATTTTTGCCTCAGAAAGGACAGCAGCTGCCTCTCTGCAGATCAAATATGTTTTTATGGCACTGTAAAAGTGGTGAGAAACTTGATAATGTAAACATGGTTAGATGGAAAGACCATATGCAAGGAGTGTGAAAACCACTAATTTACACAGTGACATGGGAGCTGGCAACATCCCCCAGAGGATCAGAGTTTCCCATGGCATGACACAAAGGAAAGCACCTGAAATAGAAATGATAATGGCCATCTTTTTTGTTTTGAGTTGCACACATGAGGATGGAAGATCCCTCCTGTTTTCACAACCAGGATTTATGACATGGCATGGAGGGATGCCAAAACCCCTCCTGAGCCTCCCTCTACTCCTTTCATCCTTGGGATGGGTAACTTTGGTCCAGGCTTGGAAGGCCATGCAATGCCAATCAGACTCCTTACCATGCCAGACCACTGCTGTCTGAAGGAAGTGGATGCCATGCCCCCCAAGCTTCCTTGCCATGCAATGCTATATTTTGTGATCCAAATGAAAAGGGAAAACAGGGGAAATTAGACTTTGTGGTATTATGATGTATTTATTAGGTTCTATTTTGTAAGTCATCCAGAGATGAAACATAATGGACAGCTTAGAAATACCCCCCTAATAATACTAAAATACTAATCTAATCGAGCTGGAGGAAAGAACTGCTGCGTGTGCAAGCAGATGCAAGCAGACGCGCGCTCCCACGACCTCGACGGAAGCCAGCTCCAGCGGGCAGCGCAAGCGCACGCGGCGCCAGAGTGCGCTGCCCGCTGGCCCAGGTGATCAGGCACGTGCTGTGCGCGACGGTGCGGGACTCGGAGGTGCCTTGCGGACACAAAGCAGCGGCCACAGCTGTGGCCGGCGGCCTCAGGCCAGCGGCCGAAGGAGTTGCCGCCGTTTGGGAGCCGTTCGGGGGACAAAGGGGGGCTGGGCTGGCCGAGGACTCTTGGTGAAATAGGCTTGCCTACTGCTAAATCTTAGGGAAGGGGAAGGATTCCCCCCCCCTTTCTTTTTTCTTTTTATCGTTCTTTTTTTTCTCCTCTTTCGAACTGCTTTATAATTTTACCCTGCTTTAATCAGTGCTTTGAGTCATCCCTGGCCATGTCGACGTTTATATATCCTGGGGAACACACGGGCACTGCTATTAGCGTGGTCACGGGCAATGGTCGTTACAGCAATAGGGGCTTAACGTGTCCACGTAGAAGAAGGGTGGACAGATGGCTGAAACCTATCCCTCCTTCTGGTTCTGCCCCCAACCAGAGGGCACCAGGTAGCCTTGTCAACCACCCCTCGGGCCTGACCGTGCTGCTGCTCAATGCCAGCTCGGTCAATAATAAATCTTCCCTCATCCATGACTTGATTGTGGATGAGGGGGCCGACCTGGCTTGCATAACGGAGACCTGGGCGGGAGAGGGAGGGGATGTTGCCCTCTCCCAATTGCGCCTGCCCGGGTATCTGGTTCAACACTGTTCACGCCCAGAAGGGAGGGGAGGGGGAGTCGCGTTGGTTTACCGAGCCTCTGTCTCTCTCACGGGTCTTCCGGTCCCTTCGAGACCAGGGCTGGAGTGCCTCTACTTGGTGTTGGGTGAATGAGACAGATTGGGGATTCTACTGGTGTACCATGCACCCTTCTGCCCAGCAGTCTCCCTATCTGAGCTGACAGAGACCGTCTCGGACCTGGTGTTGAGGACCCCCAGGATGTTGGTCCTGGGGGACTTCAATCTCCATGCCGAGTCTGGACTGACCGGGGCGGCTCAGGACTTCATGGCCTCTATGATGGCCATGGGCCTGTCTCAACGCGTCATCGGCCCGACCCATGAACGTGGACACACTCTGGACCTGGTTTTCTCGACGGGGCAGGAAGAGGATGACCTGAGGGTGAGGAACTTATGTTTGACTCCCCTGTCATGGTCAGATCACCTCCTGGTGAGGTTTGTGCTTGAGAGCGGCCTCTCCCTCTATAAGAGTGTGGACCCGATTGTATGCCCCCCCCCCCCGAGCCAGATGGATCTGGATGGATTCCTGAAGGCCTTGGGGGGGGTGTTTCTGGCTGACAAGACTGGTGCTCCTGTCGAGGTTCTGGTTGAACTGTGGAATGGAGAGATGACCAGGGCTGTGGACATGATTGCTCCCAAGCATCCTCTCCCACCGGGCAGAGTCCGCTCTTCCCCTTCATATACACCTGAATTGCAGGTGATGAAGCAGGTTGGGAGACAACTAGAGCGTAGGTGGAGGAAATCACGGGATGAATCTGACCAAACACACTTGAGAGCCCACTATCGGGCCTATGCTGTGGTGGTGAAGGCGGCGAAAAAGAAGTTTTTTTCCGCTTCCATTGCCTCCTCACAATGCCGCCCGGTGGAGCTTTTTCGAGTGGTACAAGGCCTGGTTCGCCCGGGTCCTAAGGAAGATCCGATGCCACCCTCAAAGGCCCGCTGTGACGACTTTGCCAGGCATTTCAGGGAGAAAATCCCTCAGATTCGTCACGAGCTGGACTCCACTAATGAATCAGAGGTCCCTGGGGAGACGCCAATGCTACCGTCTGGTCCAAAATTATTGGAGGAATTTCAATTATTGTGGCCCGATGATGTGGACAAGGTGCTTGGACGAGTACGTCCCACCACTTGCCTATTGGATCCTTGCCCGTCTTGGTTAATAAATAACTCCAAGCACAGGATTGGGACCTGGATCTTGGAAGTGGTTAACGCTTCTCTGAGGGAGGGTCGAGTGCCTGCCCCTTTAAAGGAGGCGGTAATACGACCGGTCCTGAAGAAAGCGTCACTGGATCCAGAGATGGCCACTAACTATAGACCTGTGGCCAACATCCCGTTTCTGGGCAAGGTGTTGGAGCGAGTGGTGGCGGGACAACTCCAAGCACTCTTGGATGAAACTGATTATCTGGACCCATTTCAGTCCGGCTTCAGACCCAGGTACAGTACTGAATGTGCCTCGGTTGCCCTGTACGATGACCTGTGCAGGGAGAAGGACAGGGGGAGTGCATCCCTGTTGGTTCTTCTGGACCTCTCGGCAGCTTTCGATACCGTCAACCATGGTATCCTTCTGGATAGGCTAGAGGGATTGGGGGTTGGAGGCACTGCTTTGCACTGGTTCCGCTCCTATCTCAACGGTCGATTCCAGAAGGTAGTGCTGGGGGACCATGTCTCTGCGCCATGGCAGCTATGCCAAGGAGTACCACAGGGCTCCGTCCTATCCCCTCTGCTATTTAACATCTATATTAAACCGCTGGGAGAGGTCATCAGGAGGTGTGGGCTGCGGAATCATCAATACGCTGATTATGCCCAGCTCTACCTCTCGTTTTCCACTAATCCAGGTGAGGCAGCGGCTGTGCTGAACTGGTGCTTGGCCAAGGTAATGGAATGGATGAGGGCCAATAAACTGAAACTCAACCCAGACAAGACAGAGGCCCTGTTGGTTGGCGGATCGGGTTTCGGAGAGGGTGGATTTGACCTGGTCCTGAATGGTGCAACACTCCCTCTTAGGGACAAGGTCCGCAGCTTAGGAGTACTCCTCGACCCAGAGCTAACTTTGGAAGCTCAGGTGACAGTGGTGGCAAGGAGCGCCTTCCTTCAGCTTCAGCTGATTAATCAGCTGCGCCCCTACCTGGAGTACGACTGCCTGGCGACGGTGACACACGCGCTGGTGACTTCCTGTCTTGACTTCTGTAATGCGCTTTACGTGGGGCTTCCCCTGAAGACGGTCCGAACAGTTCAATTGGTGCAAAATAGAGCTGCCCGGTTGCTGACGGGGATGGGGCGTTATGCTCACATGACTCCAGTCCTCCGTCAGCTTCACTGGCTTCCCATTGAAGTCCGGGCCCAATTCAAGGTGTTGATTATGACCTATAAAGCCCTAAACGGCTTGGTCTTGGCTACCTGAACGAGCGCTTACGTCCGTATATGCCCGACCGCCCTTTGAGATCTGCGGGAGAGTCCCTTCTCCAGGAACCCTCCATGAAAGAAATTAGGAGAGTAAGTACTCGGAGGAGGGCTCTCTCTGCGGTGGCGCCCAACCTATGGAATTCACTCCCCAAAGAGGTCCGCCTGGCACCGTCGTTACTGGTTTTTCGGCGCCAGGTAAAGACCTTTTTATTTAAACATCATTTTAATTGTTAAAACATATGATCTGGCCAGGGCAACTTTCTTCTTCCTTCTCTTTTCTCCTCCTATATTTTTTATTTACTTATTTTATGCTGATAATTTTAATTTTATATTATTATGTTCGTAACTCAGTGTATTTTTTGTATTCTTGTATTTAATGGTAATTTATTATGTTCTATTGTATTTCAATGTATTTTATTGTGTTGTAAGCTGCCCCGAGGCTTCAGCAAGGAGCGGCATAGAAATGTTATAATAATAATAATATTAATAATCATAAGCATAATCATAAGCATAATAATAATAAATAATTTGTTCCATGAGCAAATCTCTGGCACCGTTGTTCTACCAGTGCATTGTGGCATTACCAATTCTCATGCACCTAATCCAGCTACGCTATAGTGGTTGTTTTACACTGTTTTGTATACAGAGGCCTCCAAACAAGAAACCCCTTTTCCAAGGATTTGAGAGAAAAAATTTTTACATAGACCAATTGACCAAATAAATGCATATGCAGCATTTACCTTTACAATCCAGTACTACACCTCACCAAAAAGTTGTGCCAAGCATTTAGGTGTGAAAGCTTGAAGGGCAGAAGGACACATTCCTCCCCTCTGTAAATTAGTCTGACTAGAGCTGCAGCACTACATGTTGCATTTGGTTAAGGAAAAATATGTTTTCCAAGGCTTGTCATAGGAATCTGGTTGAACCAATGAGTGAGCAATGGTGCATGTGAATGGCCTTGTACTGTGCACAAAGCATGTGCTATTTAAGAAAATTACACTTTGGCAGAGCAGGGATGTGTTTCCCCCTGAGGTCATGGGAGGGAGTCACCTTCTTTCCCACAGAAGATGTGGGTCTCTGAAGTATTGTATAGCAATGGAAGTATGTACTTACCAGTTGCCATCAATATCCTAGGAGCTCTATTCTGAACCAGCAGAAGTATCTGGACTGCCTGGTAAATCAGACAAAGCTGAAGAAAAGCGCTCCTCACCACCACTGCCAGGTGAGATTCCAGTGACAGCTATGGATCCAGGGGCACTCCCAAACCGCACAGGGGCACTCCCAAACGGTCCTTTACGGGGAGTGCAATCCTGTCCAGAACAGAGCTAATATCACTCACCTGGAATGCTGAACTGCCCACCAACAGGGCCTTCATTTTGTCTGGATTAAGCTTCAATTGGCCCTCATCCAGCCCATTACCTCGGTCTGGCACTGGTTAAGGACAGCCACTGCCTCACCTAGACTAGATGTAAAAGAGAGGTAGAGCTGGGTATCATCTGAATACTGGTGCCTCTGCAGTCCAAACTTCCAGATGACCTCTCCCAGCAGTTTCATGTAGATATTGGAAAGCATAGGGGATAAATTGAACCCTGTAGAACTCCTTGGCAAAGCTGCAATGGCCCAGAGCCATAATCCCCCAGGACCACCTTCTGGAATCAGCCAGCCAGGTAGGAGTGGAACCACTGCAAAGCAGTACCCCCAGCTTCCAACATTGCCAGGCTATCCAAATGGATATCATGGTTGATGGTAACAAAACACTCTGGGAGTACAGGAGAATGAACAGGGATGCACTCCCCCTGTCCCTTTCCCTGCCAGAGCTGAAGCCAGATAGAAATTGGTCTATATATTCCTTTTCCTACAAGAGCACCTGGAGTTGTCTGGCCACCACCTGCTTGAGCACCTTGCCCATAAATGGGATATTAGCCACCAGCCTATAGTTGGCATCTATCTCTGGGTCCAGGGTGGTTTTCTTCAGGACAGGCCTAATCACTGCCTCCTTCAAAGGGGCAGGGACCAACTCTCCCCCTTGATAACCTCCTGGCATTGATAACCTCCTGGACCCAGGTGCATATCCCATCTTTGGCTCTGATGAGCAGCCATGGGGGGCAAGAGTCAAGCAGACAAATGGTTGGTCGGACTAGTCCCCACACCTTGACCACATCCTCAGACTGCAACAATTGAAACTCATCCAATAAAGATGGACTAGACAGTGCTCTGTACACTTCCCAACCTAAAACGGCATAAGCTGTGGTGTCCAGCTTATGGTGAATCTGAGTGATTTTATCCCTAAAGTGCTGGGCAATGTCATCACAGTGAGCTATTGATGGTGCAATGAAGTCCTTTTTAGGCCCAGAGTTTAATAGGCCCTGCACCACCCAAAAGAGCTCAACTGGACAGCACTGTGAGGAGGCAATGGAAGTGAAGTATTCCTTCTTCACTGCCCTCACCACCACAGCATAGGCTCAATAACAAGCTTGAAAATGTGCTTGGTAAGTTTTGTCCTGGGATTTCCGCCACCTATGTTCTAGTTGTCTCCCAGCCTGCTTCATCAGCTGAAACTCAGGCATATAACATGGCACTTAGCAGGCTCTGCATGACAGGAGACAACGTGTCAATTACTCTGGTCATTTCTCCATTTCACAAATCAACCAGGGCATTGACAGGAGCACCAGCTATATCAACCGGGAAATCCCCCATTCTCAGGAATCCATCTGGATCCATAAGACTGGATCCATCTTAATAAGGTCTGTACCCTTGCAGAATGAGAAACTGGCCCTGAATTTAAACTTCATGAGGAAGTGATCTGACCATGACAAAGGGGTTAACGTCAAGTCCCTCACTTCCAGATTACCATCTTCCTGTTCCATTGAGAAAACCAGGTCGAGAGTGTGACCTCTCTCACGCATTGAGCCAGTCATGTGTTGAGAAACTACCATGGCTGTCATGGCGACCAAGAAATCCTGAGCTGCCCTAGTCAGAACAGTATCAACATGGATGTTGAAATTCCCCAGGACCAACATCCTGGGGGGTCCTGAACACCAGGACTGAGACAATATTGCAGAATGCACTCCCCAGAAAGTTTCACCTCGTGCTGAGCTTATACTCTTTTTGGTGCCAGGTGAAAACCTTTTTATTTGAACATTATTTTAAGAATTAGGGATTGTAGAAGTTAACAGCCACTTTTTAAATCTTAATTACTTATATAATCTTTACTTATTTTTAACTCTTAGTGTATTTTTATTACTATTGAGTGTATTTATTACTATTTATTTATTATGTCTATTCTATTATTGATAGTTTTTCTTACTGTTCTGAATTTTAATGCTTGTAAGCCATACTGAGGCATTGCCATGAAGGACAGAATAAAAATGTTTTAAATAAATGAATAAATATCACTTAGCTCAGGCAGGGAGTCTATTGGGCAGAAGGGTGCAAATTACACCAACAGAATCCCTAATCTGCCTTCATTACCAAGAGCCAGGCACAAACACACCAGAACCTTGCCTGAGGGGACCGGAAGCCCCACAAGGGAGATAGAATTTCAGTACCGAATTCATCACTAGAAAGGAAGTTGTTACAAAGTTTCCAGAGTGCAAGTTTCCACTCAATGTACAGCTCCAATGAACAATGCACTACAACAGAACAAAGTGACAGGTCTCTATTTTACATGTTTACCTCCTTGTCAAATGCCCTTTGAGATTTTGCTCAGGCATCATTATAATGATATAGCATTTAGGAAGGAAAATGCAAGCAAGTAGGCCCACTCCAGAACTTAAGATACAGAAGATCTCCACAGCCACCAGGTATTTTCCTCAGGTATTTTCCTCAGGTGCTCAGGTAGGTTGGGACAAAGGAGAACCACACACTGCAGAAGATCACCATGCTGAATTTGATAAATATGGCTTCGTTGAAAGTGTCTGGAAACTTCCCGGCTAGGAAAGCCACAGTAAAGCTTGCAATGGCCAGCAAGCCCATGTAGTCCAAGACACAGTAAAACATCTCAGCTGAGTCCTCATTGCATTCTAGGTTGATTTGGTCCTTTGCTGAGTGCTGATTCATATCTGGGAATGGATGAGACGTACTTAGCCAAAGTACGCTAATGGCTGCCTGTACAGAAGAGCAAGAGAGCACAAGAGAAATTCTTATTCTTTTCCCCACCCATTTCCTCATTCTGGACCCAGGTCTGGTTGCCATGAATGCCAGGACCAAAATCGTGGTTTTTCCCGAAACAGATGAAAGGGCCACTGAGAAGATGGTGCCAAAGGCAGTCTGTCAGATGAGGCAGGCAACCTTTTCAGGCTTTCCAATGAAGAGCAAGGAAGAGAGGAAGCAAAGCAGGATGGAGATGAGGAGGATGTAGGTAAGGCTTTGGTTGTTAGCTTTGAGGATGGGCGTGTCCTTGTGCTTCAGAAATATCTGACTGAAGTTGTCATCAAAGAGAAACAAATAGCCACTATAGTGAAGATGATTCCTAAAGGTTCTTTGTAAGAGAAGTAGCTCAGAGCACGGGGGAGGCATTGATTTTGTTTCTTGTTGGGATATTGATCTTCTGGGCATTCCATGCAGTTATCCACATCTGAAAGAAGGAGGGGGTCGGAGGAGAAGGGTGAGCAGGGAGGAGAATGGTTGTGGTTCTAATGTTGCAAGAGTTCCAACTGCATGCTGTGGAAAGTTATCCATTAGTCTGAAACTCTTATAACTGAAGAACCATCCAGTCACTCACTCTCTCCTTGGTAAACCACCATTGACTAACAAAGAGAATTGGAAGTCAAGCTAAACTGAAACCAAATTCATTACCACAAAGGGCAATAATTCATTTCAATCATAAGGAAATGCCTACAATTGATATGCATAACTGTACACAAATCAAAACAAATTTTAGAGTGTAATGGATTGGTGTGAAGGCTTATTGCAGCAATGAATCAGGAGCACATGATTCAGATCTCATCTTGTGAAATGTTGCCTTGAGCGCCATTGCATGTCATTCCATGTCAGTCTGGCCCCTCCATTTCAAATGTAGGGAAAGGATCATTATCTACCTTCAATATTTGTTCTCAGAGTAATTGGGAAATCAAAGTAATACTGGAAGATGGAGAGGAGAGGAGATTGCCAGGAACCACCAACTTTGTCCCTGGTCCTGATAAAGAAAGAACTACTGGGGGAGGGGAATATTTGCATCAGGTCTATTGCAGTAGTGAGCAGAAACCAGACTCAACAGCTGGGTCATGGTCTGAGTTCCTCCTTCCTCTATAGTCCACTTTGCTAAGCAGATAACATCATTTCAGTATAGTTGTAATTTAAGAATTGCATTTTTTGTGCATACAAAATTCTGGGAGGGTTAACCCACCAGCCTTCAACTAGTGCTACCATCTCATCAACAAATACTTTTGAAATACAGTGGTGGCAGTTTTCACTGATCTATCTGAGGCCTGCAATTTCATGTACTCCAAATTAGATTCAGTTTAGAAGAGGCTGTCTTGTGCATAAGCATCTCATTAACCTGGTGAAGGAGGAAGTAGCTGTCAGGGTTCGCATTGCTCCCTTCCATGCACCCACAGCAAGCTCCGAGATTCCAGATACAGCATCTATGTGTGCTTCTCAGAATAACCTGTATCAGGATAAAAATATTTTGCTCTCATTACTTTGTTGCCCTAATACTTCTCAGTGTACATTTTTGGTGGCTTCACATCCACTCTGAAGTGCTGCAGTCTCAAACTGATCACTTTTTATCTCCATGCCATTGCATGTTTCACTTGCAGAAGAATGGGAAGAAAGAGAAACAGAATTTAGGCCAGGCTGGATTCTTTCTATATTTATTTTACACCATCTACATCAATCTTCATCTATATCTCTCTGTCTCCCGATATGTCACCTATGTATCAGTTCCTATGGTCTCTTGGCCAACCTACAATACACAATGCTTCCTACCCTTCCTGTCAGACATCATCCCTTCTGGGCATGGAGCACAGTCGTAGCAGCAAAATTTCTCTCCTTACCTCTTTTTCCTCCTGTAGCCAGGATAGCTGATTTCATTGCACACAGAAAGAGGCAGCACCTGTGCAGAAACAAAAGATGCAGGCAGCCATTGAGAATTGTGAGCCCAGAATGCCTCCTCTTTGCAGCATGCCTCTTGACATGGACACAGAACATTACTGAGTTTACTCATCACTGCTTAACTATAGAAAGAAGTCTAATATCATTGAATGAGTCTTGGGGGCAGGGGGCAGGCATCACGGGTGTGATGAATTAGTGATTTGCTGATCAGTAAAAATCAACTGAAATATGCATTGCTTACATGTAGTACCCAGTCCTTATATTTCATTAGGTGGATTAGACAGGTGATCCATAGAAGGCCTCCAAGATTGTGTTTTTGGCATAAATCACGCTCCTTGTGAAATATTTCAGGTTAATTAGAACCACGTAATTTACAGAAAGATAAGAAAACAGGAAATGAAGTTAAGGTACTACAATTTTGACCTAATTACCAGAATGAAGGAAACTTGTAAATTAAATCTAAAGAATTCAAGATTAATTGTTTGGTTTAAGACAGTAATATTGGAATCCTTCTGTGGAGAACCAGTTTGATAGAGACTCCTCCCCTCCCCATCCCTCAAGAAATAGGTGACTATAAATTTTCCACAACCCATTATCTCCTCTGCATATCTTCTTATCTACATCTACCCCACATATGTTATCACTTCCTACATCCTAAGGAAAAAGTTGGTATCAATACCTATGATCCTAGATCAGACTTTGCTTGCTTTGTGATGCTTGGTTGAAAACTGTAGAGTTATGATGTGTGTTCTCATTTATTGCATGTCATGGGGGTATGCAGTGAAGGAATTGAATGCTGGTGGCATTCAATTGACAATAAAGTCCCTCAAAATCTGGACCATACACCATGAAACTCACCCTACAACTGAAGACACTGCTATGTGTTCATACACATTTTCATGATACAGGCTCAAAAGTTTGCTCTGTCTGAAAGCAATACGCCAAGACTGAAATCTCACACCCAATAACTGGTGAAA
>NW_025335617.1:6977-62034 GCF_004798865.1 Varanus komodoensis | reverse complement strand
AGAGCCATGAGAAATGATTGTGAATTCACAGGCAAAGACAGAGATCTTTCTTTCAGAGATAGTTAGAAGTGCTGCAGCAATTCCCTTTCATGAGCCATACAAGTGGCAAGAAGGACCAATTCACACTCACAGGGCAATTGCATGAAGTGCATGGGGAGGTTGTTCTGTTTTTTTCATAAAAGAAGCTGTAAACACTATTGTTCTTCCACATACTCAGCTTGGCCTTCAGAAATCATGAGGACAAACAGCCGTCCAATCTTTGGATTCTTTTCAGCACTCAAGTGGAAAACATGGTTTTTAAGTTTCTATCTGTTTTGTGTTCTGGTTGCTTAGCCAGTTTTTCTTGTATTCTTGCATAGTTTTTTGGTTACTGTTCAGTGGTTTCAATATCTATCTTTTGTAAATTCTCCCAAAAGCAACATGCTGAGTGCATATAAATACACACAGTTTATCATGGAGCCATGGTCAGTGCCAGAGAAACACTTGGCCAGTTGCCGCTCTTGCCAAGCTACTAGCCAGACAGTGCCTCTGAAAGCTGCAGCTTTGCAGCACTGTCATAGGTGTTCTCTCTTGGCCAGCCTCCTTCCCTATAGATCATCTCTGGGGCCGGAGTGGGGAATCAGCTGGTGAGTGAGAGGTGGAAACTCAGCAGGCAGTAGTAGGAGTCAGCCAGATGTTAGTACCCGTATGGGGATCAAACGCTGCAACAGGTGTCCTCTCTGCCCCGCCTCACTCACCAAAGGTCCCCTCGCATGCTTGAACAGGAGAGCTCGGAAGCAGCTGCAGGGCAGCATGTAGTTGGGGTCTGTGGGTTCCTTGGAAGTCCCTCCCCACCACCCATTGCTGCTCCTGCAGCTACGTGGAGGCAAAACAGAAGGGCAAGTGCTTTCTCCTCACTTCTCAGACCCACTTACCAGAAAATGGGTGCCATGCATGGGTGCTGAGTGGGCGATGGCTCTCTGGTAAGAAGAAAGGGGGATCAGCAGAGAATCAGCACTACCATCCACTGGATGCTCAGTAGATCCTTACCCCTCTTTCACATGAAGGGCTTCCCTCTGACCTGTGTGGAGGACACAGCTGATTTCTGCCCCTGGGGCAAGGGTCTCCCTGTGGTGCATGTGGTGGGCCAGAGGGGTTATTCCTTCCTGCAGCACCACCCAGCTGAGTCTTACAACTCCTACTTACTTGGATTTGGAGAGACTTGCTTCCTGTGCATGCAGAGGGAGATCCACAGAAGCAGGGAGGACGTATGGAGCCTTGCTCTGCCTCGGTCGCCCTGTATGATGACCTGTGCAGGGAGAGAGACAGGGGAAGTGCATCCCTGTTGGTTCTTCTGGACCTCTCAGTGGCTTTCGATACCATCAACCATGGTATCCTTCCGGATAGGCTAGCAAGATTGGGGGTCGGAGGGACTGCTCTGCAGTGGTTCCGCTCTTATCTCAATGACCATTTCCAGAAGGTGGAGCTGGGGGACTATGGCTCTGCGCCATGGCAGCTATGGCATGGAGTACCGCAGGGGTCCATTTTGTCCCCCTTGATGTTTGACATCTACATGAAACCGCTGGGAGTGGTCGTCAGGAGTTGTGGGCTGCGAAATCATCAGTACGCTGATGATACCCAGCTCTACCTCTCATTTTCCACCAATCCAGGTGAGGCAGTGGCTGTGCTGAACCGGTGCCTGGCTGAGGTAATGGGCTGGATGAGGGCCAATAAACTGAAGCTCAATCCAGACAAGACGGAGGTCCTGTTGGTCGGCGGATTGGGCTTCGGTGAGGGTTATTTGAACCTAGTCCTGAATGGGGTTGCACTCCCTCTTAGGGACAAGGTCCGCAGCTTGGGAGTGCTCCTCGACCCAGAGCTTTCACTGGAAGCTCAGGTGACAGCGGTGATGAGGAGCGCTTTCTTTCAGCTTCGGCTGATCCATCAGCTGCGTCCCTAGCTGGAGTACGACTGCCTGGCAACAGTGACACACACGTGGGTGACTTCCCGCCTTGACTTCTGTAACGCGCTCTACGTGGGACTACCCTTGAAGACGGTCCGGATACTTCAATTGGTTCAAAATAGAGCTGCCAGGCTGCTGATGGGGACTGGGCGTTATGTTCACATGACTCCAGTCCTCTGTCAGCTTCACTGGTTTCCCATTGAAGTCCGGGCCCAATTCAAGGTGTTGGTGATGACCTATAAAGCCCTAAACGGCTTGGGTCCAGGCTACCTGAAGGAGCGCTTACATCCATATATGCCCGCATGCCCCCTGAGATCAGCAGAAGATGCCCTTCTCCAGGAATCCTCCGTGAAGGAAATTAGGAGGGTAGGTACTCGGAGGAGGGCTTTCTCTGTGGTGGCGCCCAATCTATGGAATGCGCTCCCCAGAGAGGTCCGCCTGGTGCCGTCGTTATTTGTTTTTTGGCGCCAGGCGAAGACATTTTTATTCAAGCGTCATTTTAATTGTTAATGGTATTTATTTTTATTCTTTGGCCAGGGCAACTTATTTTATACTGTTATATGTGTTTTATATTGTTAATTTATATATTTTAATTTATTTATTTGTAAGCCACCCCAAGGCTTTGGTGAATGGGGCAGCCTAGAAAATTTTCTAAATAAACAACTAAATAAATAATATGGGGTGCCACTGCCCAGCGGCTGTTTGCCTTTCCTCCTTGCAGACATGATGGGCTTCCTCCAGGTTCCTGTGCAGGGGAGTTAGCTTCTTTCCACAGCACTGCCCAGAGGATATCATCCCCTTGGCCAGAGCATGGATGAAGAACTCCCTGCCCCTGCCTCTGAATGTCAACCACAGCAGCCCCATGCCTCTTTCTTTGTATTAGAGGCTCCAGAGTTGTTGTACCTTAGTTGAATTAATCAATACTCCTGGCTTGTCTAACCTCTCTCTCACCCTGATCCCTTGTCCCCACTATCACTGGGGAAGGGGGAGGCAGGCTTCTCAACAGTCCTATTTTACAAGCTTTTGCCTTTTTGTTCTCAGTCTCTTTTGTAGTAGTAATACATACAGGTAATCCATGCATTACAGATGAGTTCTTTTCCTGAGAATGTCCTTAAGTTGAATTTGTATGTAAGTCAGATCAAATGAATGAGACAAATGTTTGGCTTACTATATACATATATGTTTCTGTGTATATCAAATACTTAAAACATCTTAAACACAATGCAGCATTTTAATAATGATAATAGTACAGTAATAATACAGCAGCTACAGGCACTGGAGTGCATCTGTGTGTGTGCATGCAGTACTGTAAAAGGAAAAAAAAAAACAAAGAAAAGAAAGAGTCCTTAACACATTTAGAATATTAACTGGCATTGCGGATGGACCTGGTGCTCAAGAGTCAGGGTTTGATTGTACTGCTGGCACCTTCCACCACTGTGCCATATGATGCTCGTCTACTCCTGTTTGGGACTTGCTTCACCATTTCTGAATGGGGAAAACAATGATCTCTTTGGGATCTTTTTCCAAAGAAGCTCTTCTTTCCTCTTCAGATGTGGTCTGAACACAATAATGTAGCACTTAGGGAAAAAGATGCACCCCAGTAACCCAGCATTGGAAGCTAAGATGGAGATCTCCATAGGAATCATGTATTTCCCCTTAGTGCTCAGGTATGATGGAATGAGACAACCAGACACTGCAAAAGACCAGCATGCTGAAAGTGATGAACTTGGCTTCATTGAAAGTATCTGGCAACTTTCTGGCTAGGAAAACCACAGTGAAGCTGACCAAAGCCAGAAATCCAAGGTAGCCCAGTACACAATACAGTAGTCCCCTGAAATTTGCAGGGATTGTGTTCCTAGAACACCCATGAATTGTGAAAAATTGTGAATTTGTTGTCAGCAATGGGCACTGGCTGCCAAGGTGGAGCAGGCGAGGAGGTGAGCTCCAGGCTGAGGGGGCGGGCACACATACTTGGTGAGGCAAGGGCAGGTGTGGGCACATGCAGAAATCATTTTTTCCAAGTGAGTCCAAACTGATCTCCTTGTGAGCAAACCGCCACATGGAAAATTCCAAGAAAGACTGAGGCCGCGAATGCTGAACTGCAACTTCACGGGGGTCTACTGTACAACATGGTGATAGATCCTTCATTGCATTCTAGTATGATTTCTTTGGGCAGGGATTTCAAATCCATGACTGCAAATGTAGGAGTCATACATATTCAGAAGATGCAAAGTGTGGCCTGAATGAAAGAGCACCCTAACAAAATAGAGTTGGCCAGTGTTTTCCCCACCCATTTCCTCACCCTGGTCACCCTTAGTGACCAGGACAGCCAGAAAGCCAGTGATGGGTTTTACCAACATGCAGGAAATAACCACTAAGAAGGTGACAGCAAACTCAATTTGTCATAAAGAGCAAGTAACTGCCTGAGACTAGCAAATGAATTGCCAAGAGCAGAGGAAGCGGAGCAGGTGGGAGGTAAGCAGGGAGTAGGTGAGGTCCCGGTTGCTGGCTTTCATGATAGGAGTATTCCTGTTCTTAATGAACGCAGCTAGCACCAAGACTGTGAAAAGAGCAAAAGAGAGTGTGAAGAAACTGAAGTCATCCCCAAAGGTTCAGAGAAAGAGAGTAAACTTAGGCACTTAGGAATGCAATTGCTCTTCTGGGCAGTGGAAGCAATTGTCCATATCTGAAAATCAGATGAACGGTATATCAAACTCCATAGTCATGTCTTCATGTACATGCACACTCATATCATTGCATGAATACTTAGAGCCATTCTTTTCCTTCTGCCTGGAAAATACCTTGACAAATCCACAGTGTATATTTGAAAGTTGTCAGACACTGGGGGATTTTTGAAGATGCATAGCATGCAGTGAATGGGTATCATGAAAGCAATCATCCATGAAGGAATCCAAATAGTGTTGCAGTAGAATCCCTGATAAATACTGCAATGTGTGTAATGAGATAATTTGTGTTCTTAGGTAAAGCCTCCAATTTGGGAGCTTTAGAACAACTGCAGCTGGCCAGCCCTGAGGTAGAGCATCAGAAACCCCCTCATGTCCTCCATGTCCTCCATTCTTTTTCTGTTCTGTCGAGATCCGGCTCGACAATTGGTGCGAGAGAGTTCAGAGAGAGAAATAAAACACTGCAGACGAGAGATAAAGTTTCAGAGCATGCTTGGTTGGTTGTTCGGGAGAACAAAGAAGATCTTCGCAGAAAATTCCTACTGCGTCAACACAAGCAGCCCTCTTTATTATTTCACAGATTGATACATTTATACTTGCGTAATCCAATAGCCATCGAGTAAAGCAGTGAACACCCTAGTTGATTGTGCGCAAGCACAGGATTCACAAAGGCTTATTGATTGCTTATGCGCAGGCGCGGGTAACAGGAAGCGTACTTATTGCTATATATGGTCACAAGCCTTATATGGTTACACAGGTGAAGTACAATGCTATTAGCTGAGTAAGTTGCAATACTATTGGCTGGTAAATTACAATACTATTGGCTGAGCGTAACGTGCCTAGCTACAGCATGAATGCTGCGAGGCAGGGATGAATTCCCACACTGTTCAGTCTGTTTTTTGTTCACCACAAAGTTGTGGAAGTGTTAAGTCCAACATCATTTGCTTATTAGCCAATTGAGCAAGGAGGAACTTGCTTTCTTCCTGTTTCTTTTTGTGCCCAACCCTTCACTACGCGCTACCAAGGCATTTGCAGATCCTGATGAGGGTGAGATAGAAAATCCACTTCCAACACACTTATCTTCACCAGGAAGCAAATACCAGGAATAGGCTTTGCATACACTGGGACCAGCCAGGTTGTGAGCAGAAGTGTCCAAGATTTTGCTTTTTGATTCAACAGCACAGAAAGGAACATGATGGGGGTGGGTATCTTACAAGTTTCACAGATAAAGCATCTTGGTATTTAGGATATTTGGAACTAAGTGGAGCTTCTTTAGCTATTAGCTATCTGCCCGCTTTGTCACCTACCCTTCTGATCTGAAATCATCTCAGCTGGACATGGAGTACAAGCGTAGCCTCAGAATGGATGCCCTTCTTTTTTCTTCTGGAACATAAGGACAGTTGTAATTGCATTGTGAAATGGGCAGCACCTGTTCATAGGAGGAGTCAAAATATATGGAGAACAAGGTACCTGAAACAAGCAGGCTAGAAAAGTGTCTCGTTAGAAAGGAAGAAAAAGAGGGGAGGGGAGGGGCTGCAATGATAAGTATGCTTGTGGGTGAACAGTCAGGGAATGTTTACTTGTTTAACTAAATCTGTCTTTGCTTAACTAGTACCATCCATACTCTGAATCTCTGATGACTGTGAATGCTCCCTGGGGCCGATTGGAGTTGAACTTTAAAATACCTGGAAAGTACCAAGTTGGAGTGCAATAAACTTGAGAGTTAGCTCATGCATCCGCTTAATTCTCATCCATCACTGTTATGTCCAGTGGTTTCTTTTTCTTTTTTAAGTTGGGATAGTGACAGAACAGATGTTATCATTTCAGAATAGGGAAGCAAAGGAGAACAGATGCAGGGCAGAAGTTTGAGAAGGTGTGAAGTGAAGGCAGCAATTAAAAATAGTTAAATGAGGAGCAAACAGCCTGTGGTATTAAGAGGAGCACTGTGAAGGCACTCAAAACCAATCTGTAGGCATTTATTTTCTCCATGTCCAGCACGATCAGAAGGACTATACAGAGTAAATACTAAAAGACTTGCTGCAAGCAATAGTTTCTTCTCACCTGATGAAAAGCTCTGTGCCACGTGATGGCCTCCTTGTTGATGGTAAACTCTTGACCTGATAAAGCCTGCAGATCCATCTCTCCTACTTGCACTCTTAAAAAGGATTGGGTTGGGAAAGTTACCCAGTTGATTAGATCAAATCCAGCTGCTAATTCACCTCTCTCATCAAAACACACCAAGTCCCCAGGACTGTTATTAAATGAGATGCTCCTTAGGAAAGGGTGAAGCAGAATGGAAAGAAGCAACAGCAGACAGCTGTGGCTAATTATTTTTGATCTTGAAAAGTAATGCTCAGAAATACTAGCTAATGTGTAGAATACTGCAATCTGATCTCTCCAGCTATGATTCCTGCCCTAGTAAATTTTATTTATTTATTTATTTATTAAAACATTATTATGCCACCCTACTTGCTGAAGCCTCGGGGCAGCTTACAACAATAAGTTAAAAAATAATTATAACATTAAATTAAAAAAATATAAACATTGTTAAAAATACAAATACCAATATAAAATAAGCTGCCCTGGTCAGATAAAATCCAATAATATTAACAATTAAAATGCCACTTAAATAAAAAGGTCTTCGCCTGGCACCGAAAAACAAATAACAATAGCGCCAGGCGGACCTCTCTGGGGAGTACATTCCATAACTTAGGCGCCAACGCAGAGAAAGCCCTCCTCCGAGTACCCACCCTCCTAATTTCTTTCATGGAGTGTTCCCGGTGAAGGGCCTCTCCCGCCGATCTCAAGGGGCGGCCGGGCATATATGGATGTAAGCGCTCCTTCAGGTAACCAGGACCCAAGCCGTTTAGGACCTTGAATTGGGCCCGGACTTCAATGGGAAGCCAGTGAAGCTGACAGAGAACTGGAGTCATGTGAACATAATGCCCAGTCCCCGTCAGCAACCTGGCAGCTCTATTTTGAACCAATTGAAGCATCCGGACTGTCTTCAAGGGTAGTCCCACATAGAGCGCATTACAGAAGTCAAGGCGGGAAGTCACCAGCGCATGTGTCACGTTCACCAGGCAGTCGTACTCCAGGTAGGGGTGCAGCTGATGAATCAGCGAAGCTGAAGGAAAGCGCTCCTCGCCGCTGTTGTCACCTGAGCTTCCAGTGAAAGCTCCAGGTCAAGGAACACTCCCAGGATGCAAACCTTGTCCCTAAGAGGGAGTGCTACCCCATTCAGGACTAGGTTCAATTCACCCTCTCCGAAGCCCAATCCGCCGACCAACAGGACCTCTGTCTTGTCTGGATTGAGCTTCAGTTTATTGGCCCTCATCCAGCCCATTACCTCGGCCAGGCACCGGTTCAGTACAGCCACTGCCTCACCTGGATTGGTGGAAATCGAGAGGTAGAGCTGGGTATCATCAGCGTACTGATGATTCCGCAGTCCACACCTCCTGACGACCTCTCCCAGCAGTTTCATGTAGATGTTGAACAGCAAAGTGGACAAAAGGGACCCCTGCGGTACTCCATGGCATAACTGCCATGGCGCAGAGCCATAGTCCCCCAGCACCACCTTCTGGAACTGGCCATTGAGATAGGAGCGGAACCACTGCAAAGCAGTGCCTCCGACCCCCAATCCCACTAACCTATCCAGAAGGATACCATGGTCGATGGTATCGAAAGCTGCTGAGAGGTCCAGGAGAACCAACAGGGATGCACTCCCCCTGTCCTTCTCCCTGCACAGGTCATCATACAGGGTGACCAAGGCAGATTCAGTACCGTACCCGGGTCTGAAGCCGGACTGAAATGGGTCTAGATAATCAGTTTCATCTAAGAGGGCTTGAAGTTGTCCCGCCACCACCCACTCTAACACCTTGCCCAGAAACGGGATGTTGGCCACCAGTCTATAATTAGTGGCAATCTCTGGATCCAGTGACGCCTTCTTCAGGACCAGTTGGACTACCGCCTCCTTTAAAGGGGTAGGCACCTGACCCTCCTTCAGAGAAGCGTTAACCACTTCCAAGATCCAGATCTCAATCCCGTGCTTGGAATTATTTATTAACCAAGACGGGCAAGGGTCCAATAGGCAAGTGGTGGGACATACTCGTCCAAGCACCTTTTCCACGTCATCGGGCCACAGTAACTGAAATTCATCCAATAATTCTGGACCAGACAGCAGTGTTGGTGTCCCCCCAAAAACCTCTGAATCAATAGTGGAATGCAGCTCGTGACGAATCTCAGCGATTTTCTCCCTGAAATGCCTGGCAAAGTCGTCACAGCGGGCCTTTGAGGGTGGAACCAGGTCTTCCTTCGGACCTGGATGAACCAGGCCTTGCACCACTCGAAAAAGCTCCGCCGGACGACATTGTGAGGAGGCAATGGAAGCGGAAAAAAAATCTCTTTTTCGCCTCCCTCACCGCCACAGCATAGGCCCGATAGTGGGCTCCCAAGTGTGTTCGGTCAGATTCATCCCATGATTTCCTCCACCTACGCTCTAGCCGTCTCCCAACCTGCTTCATCGCCCTCAATTCAAGAGCATACTAAGGGGAAGGCCAGGCTCTGCCCAGCGGGAGAGGACGCTTAGGAGCGATCATGTCCACAGCCCTGGTCATCTCCCCGTTCCACAGTTCGACCAGAGCCTTGACAGGAGCACCCGTCAGCCGGAAACTCCCCCAGGGCCTTCAGGAATCCTTCCGGATCCATCCGACTCCAGGGGCGAACCCACACAATCGGGTCCACACCTTACAGAGGGAGAGGTCACTCTCAAGCACAAACCTCACCAGGAAGTGATCTGACCATGACAGGGGAGTCAAGCATAAATTCCTCACCCTCAGACCACTCTCTTCCTGCCCCGTCGTGAAAACCAGGTCCAGAGTGTGTCCACGTTCATGGGTGTTGCCGGAGACATGTTGAGACAGCCCCATGGCCGTCATGGAGGCCATGAAGTCCTGAGCCGCCCCGGTCAGATCAGTCTCAGCATGGAGATTGAAGTCCCCCAGGACCAACATCTTGGGAGTCCTCAACACCAGGTCCGAGACGGTCTCTGTCAGCTCAGGCAGGGAGACTGTTGGGCAGAAGGGTGCACGGTACACCAACAGAATCCCCAATCTGTCTCGATCGCCCAGCACCAAGTAGAGACACTCCAGCCCTGGTCTCGAAGGGACCGGAAGTCCCGTGAGAGAGATGGAGGCTCGGTAGACCAAAGCGACACCCCCTCCCCTCCCCCCCGGGCGTGAACAGTGCTGAACCAGATACCCAGGCGGGCACAGTTGAGAGAGGGCAACATCCCCACCCCTACCTCCCAGGTCTCCATTATGCAAGGCAGGTCAGCCCTCTCATCCACAATCAAGTCATGGATAAGGGAAGATTTGTTATTGACCGACCTGGCATTGAGCAACAGCACTGTCAGGCCCAAGGGGCGGCTGACAAGACTCCCTGGCACCCTCTGGCTGGGGGCAAAACCAGAAGTAGGGACAGGCGTCAACCATCTGTCCCTCCTTCTTCTATGCAGACACGTTAAGCTCCCACCGCTGTTACGTCCATTGCCCAAAACCACCCTAATGGCGGCGCCCGCGCGCTCCCCAGGAAGCACAAGCAGCGGCATGGCCAGGGACGACTCCATAAAAACAGCTTAAAATACAATAAAATTATAAAACAGTTTAAAAACTCCCCCTTCCCTCGGCTAAACACCCAGTACAGTGGCCACAGCAGCCACACTATCACTGTAAATGCAGCCCAGCTGGAGGGCCAAGTATAACACAGAATCAAAGCCACCTGGCCAGCCCAGCCCCCCGCTTGGCCCCCAAATGGCTCCCAAATGGCGGTGACTGACCTTCGGCCGCCAGCCTGAGGCCGCTGGTCCCGGCCGCCGCTGGCGCTTTCAGGCCGCAGGGCCCTCCCAACGCTCCGACCCGTCCAGTGCACAGCTCTCACCCGTGCAGGGGCGGGCTGGGCTGGGCTGGGTCCTGGTGCCTGCCCAGTGGAGTTTGTCAGTCGGCCAGTGGAGCTGGCGGCACGGGCGTCATTGCCGAGCGGCGGCGCGGAGTTGCGGGGTGCAGGAGGAGTTGCGTCCCATCTAGCGTGTTGGTGTTTCTGAAGAAATTGTCTTCTCTTCCTTGGTAGAATCTGGATAAAGTATGAATTTTCTCAACATGTCACTGGCCCAACCCACGACTGAGGTCACACTCTAGACCTGGTTTTCTCAATGGGGCAGGAAGAGGTTGATCTGGAAGTGAGTAATCTGATCTTAACTCATTTGTCATGGTCAGATCACTTCCTTGTGAGCTTTGAGCTCGGGGTTGCTTTCTCTCTCCAGAAGGGTACAGACCCCATTAAGATGGTCCATCCTCAGTGTCCTGTGAATCCTGATGGATTCCTGAGGGCTCTGGGGGAGTTTCTACTGGATAAAGCTGGCACTCCTGTTAATGCCCTAGTTGATTTGTGGAATGAGGAAATGACCAGGGCAATCAATACAATTGCTCCTAAGCATCCTTTCCCACCTAGCAGAGCCTGCTTGGCACCATGATATACGCCTGAGTTGCAGGCGGTGAAGTAGACTGGGAGACAATTAGAGCACAGGTGGAGGAAATCTCGGGACAAATCTGAGTGAACACACATGCTCATTATCGAGCCTATACTGTGGCAGAGAGGGCAGCAAAGGGGCAATTTTTCTCTGCTTCCATTGCTTCCTCACAGTGCCATCCAGCTGAGTTTTTCAGAGTGGTGTGTGGCTCGATACACCCTGGACAAGAAAAAGAGGTGGTGACACCAATGGTAGCCCACTGTGATAACTTTGCCCAGCACTTCAAGGAAAAAATTGCTCAGATTTGCCATGAACTGGACTCCACAGTTGATACAACTCCAGAACGGGAAGTGTCCAGAGCACTGTCTGGTCCATCTTTATTGAATGAGTTTCAATTGTTGCGGCTTGAAAATGTGGACAAGGTGCTCGGGATGGTACGTCCTACCACCTGTTTGCTTGATCCTTGCCCTTCTTGGCTGCTTATGAAAGCCAATCACAGGATTGGCACCTGGGTCCAGGAAGTTATTGATGCCTCACTGAAGGCAGGCCAGGTCCCTGCCCCTTTAAAGGAGACAGTGATCAGACTTTCCTGAAAAAGGCATCCCTGGACCCAGAGGTGACTGCCAATTATAGACCAGTGGCCAACATTCCATTTTTGGGCAAGGTGTTGGAGCAGGTGGTAGCGGTACATCTCCAAGCACTCTTGGATGAAACAGATTATCTGGACCCATTTCAGTCTGGCTTCAGAGCCAGTTATGGTACTGAATCTGCCTTGGTTGCCCTATATGATGACCTGTGCAGGGAGAGGGACAGGGGGAGTGTGTCCCTGTTGGTTCTCCTGGGCCTCTCAGCGCCTTTTGATACCATTGGCCATATTATCCCTCTGGATAGGATAGCTGGATTAGGAGTAGGAGGCTCTGCATGATGGTGGTTCTGCTCCTACCTGGCCAGCCGATTCCAGAAGTTGGTGTTGAGGGACTATAGCTCTGTGCCATGGCAGCTTTGCCATGGGGTACCATGGGGCTCTATTTTGTCCCTCATGCTCTTTAACATCTACATGAGACCTCTGAGAGAGTTCATCAGGAGGTTTGGGCTGTGGAACCATCAGTATGCTGATGATGCCCATCTCTACCTCTCGTTTGCATCTATTCCAGGTGAGGCAGTGGCTGTCCTGAACCGGTGGCTTGCCAAGGTAATAGACTGGATGAGGGCCAATTAACTGAGACTCAATCCAGGTAAGATGGAAGACATGTTGGTGGGCGGTTCAGGGTTTCATGTAAGTGATTTTGATCCTATCCTGGATGAGGTTCCACTGCCTCTAAAGGACAGGGTCCTGCAGCTTAGGAGTGCTCCTTGACTCAGAGTTGTCCCTGGAGCCCCAGGTGATGGCAGTGGTGAGGAGCACCTTCTCCCAGCTTCGGCTGGTCCATCAGCTGTGTCCTTACATGGATGAGCACTGCCTAGTAACAGTGATACATGCTCTGGTAACCTCCCGGTTGGAATACTGTAACACACTCTGTAACACACATGTGGGGCTGCCTTTAAAAATGGTCCAGATACTTCAATTGGAACAAAATAGAGCTGCCAGGTTGCTGCCAGGCACCAATCATTATTCTCACATAACACCAGTCCTCTGTCAGCTCCACTAGCTTCCAATTGAAGTCCAGGCCCAATTTAAGATACTGTTATTAATCTATAAAGTCCTAAATGGCTTCAGACCAGGATACCTAAAAGAAAGTCTCCTTCTCTATATGCCCTCATGCCCCTTAGGATCTGCAGGAGAGGCCCTACTCCAGGAACCCTCTCTGAAGGAGGTAAGGAAGATGTCTACTTGGAGTAGGGTCTTCTCTGTGGTGGGGCCCAGATTGTGGAATGTGTTCCCCGGAGAGGTTTGCAGATGAAAACCTTTTTATTTGAACATTATTATAAGAATTAGGGATTTTTGAAGTTAACAGTTGCTTTTTAAAATCTTATTTATATTATCTTTCTCTTTGAATGTGCTTTACCTATTTTTAAGTCTGATTATATTTTTATTACTATTGATTGTATTTATTAGTACAATTTATTTATTATGTCTATTGTATTATTGATTGTTTTTATTATTGTTGTGGATTTTAAGCTTGTAAGCCATGCTGAGATGTTGCTGTGAAGGATGTGATAGAAAGGTAAAGGTAAAGGTTTCCTCATGACATTAAAGTCCAGTCATGTCTGACTCTAAGGGACGGTGCTCATCTCCGTTTCCTAGCTGAGGGAGCCAGCATTTGCCTGCAGACAGTCTCCGTGGTCATGTGGCTGCCATGACTAAAAACCAAAGTGCATGGAATGCTGTTACCTTCTCACCGAAGTGCTAACTTTTTTCTACTTGCATTTGCATGCTTTCGAATTGCAAAGTTGGCAAGAACTGGGGCGGAACAATGGGAACTCATCCTGTTCTGCAGAATCAAACCGGCAACCTTTCAATCAACCAGCCCAGAAGCACAGCAGTTGAAACCACTGTGCCATCTGCAACCCTTAAGGATAAGAAAGAAATGTTTTAAATTAAACAAATAAATAAATAAATATGATCCTTCTGATGATAGATTAATCACACTCATTTGTTCACTTTCAGATGTATAAAACAAAGGAAAGGGAAATAAAGTCTCCCAGTAGCAAAGCAGAATTATTCTATCTGAATTAGTGGTGACCCACAAGCTCACTCTACCTGTGGAATCTTATAGATGCCCAAGATGCTGGCCATATGAAGTGATATTTCAGAGTCAAGTCCTCCTATGAAAGCTACAACACCTTTTTCTTACCACATTTGAAGTTAGGTACAATCCATACTGTGGTGGTGAGAAGTTTCAGTGTGTTTTGGTGGGTCATCCTTTCATTTGTGTAGCTTTCATAGATGGAGAACTCCAGGATGCTGTTCAGTACCTTGGGGTTCTCATTGATCTCCTTCACAGCAAACACCAAGGAGAGAATGTGCTGGTAGTTCTTCAGGATTGTGCTAAGAAAGAAGTTCTATTAAGTGTCAAAGATATGGTCAAACCTTGCTGTCTACATTTTAGGCATTGTTGTTAGTCACGAAGTCATGTCCGACCCATTGCAACCTTATGGACAATGTTCCTCCAGGCCTTTCTGTCCTGCACCATCCTGCTGAGTCCACTTAAGCTCACACCGACTGCTTCAGTGACTCCATCTAGCCACCTCATCCTCTGCCGTCCCCTTCTTCTTTTGCCCTTAATTGTTCTCAGCATTAGGCCCTTCTCCAGGGAGTCCTTCCTTCTCATTAGGTGACCAAAGTATTTGAGTTTCATCTTCAGTATATGACCTTCTAAAGAGCAATCAAAGTTGATCGCCTATCAGTCCAAGGGACTCAAAGGAGTCTCCTCCAATACCACAATTCAAAGGCATCAATTCTTCAGTGCTCAGCCTTCCTTATGGTCCAACTTTCACAGCCATACATTGCAACTGGGAAAACCTTAGCCTTTTGTTGGCAGGGTGATGTCTCTGCTTTTTAGTATGCTGTCTAGATTTGCCATAGCTTTCCTCCCAAGAAGCAAGCGTCTTTTAATTTCTTGGCTGCAGTCCCTCTTTGCAGTGCTCTTGGAGCTCAGGAAAATAAAATCTGTCAGTACCTCCATTTCTTCCCCTTCTATTGCCAGGAAGTGAGAGCACCAAATGACATGAACTTAATTTTCTTAATGTTGAGTTTCAAGCCTACTTTTGTGCTTTCCTCCTTCACCTGCATCAAGAGGCTCTTTAGTTCCTCTTCACTTTCTGCCATAAGGGTGGTATCATCTGCATATCTGAGGTTGTTGATATTTCTCCCGGAAATCTTAATTCCAACTTGTGATTCATCTAGGCCCGCCTTTCTCATGATGTGCTCTCCATATAAGTTAAATAGGCAGGATGACAGTATACAGCCTTGCCGAACTCCTTTCTCAATTTTGAACCAATCAATCATTCCGTGTCCAGTTCTCACTGTTGCTTCTTGACCCACATATAGGTTTTTCAAGAGAAAAATAGGATGGTCTGGTACTCGCATCTCTTTATGAACTTGCCACAATACGTTGTAATCCACACAATCAAAGGCTTTAGCATAGTCAACGAAGCAGAAGTAGATGTTTTTCTGGAACCACCTAACTTTCTCCATGATCCAGCGTAGCTTGGCAATTTGATCTCTAGTTCCTCTCCCTCTTCGAAATCCTGCCTGTACTTCTGGTAGTTCTTGATCCACATACTGCTGGAGCGTAGCTTTTAGGATTTTGAGCATCACTTTGCTAGCATGTGAAATGAGTTCAATGGTGCGGTAGTTTGAACATTCTTTGGCATTGCCCTTCTTTGGGATCGGAATGTAAACTGACTTTTTCCAATCCTGTGGCCCCTGTTGGGTTTTCCCAATTTGCTGACATATTGAGTGTAGGATCTTAAAATGAGATAGATTAGTGGACTGGAAATCTTAGTTTGTCAATGGAGGCTAACCTGCAGTATTCCCTGTTTGGCAATCCACCATGAATCTGAGGGAATGCTGAATGCTGCAAAAATTGACATTTTCAGTACACCACTGTCTCTTTGATAAGGGCTTAACTAATCTGGCCAGTCGCTGGAAGTGTAACTTCCCATCTCCATATGTTTTGGCATGCCCAATGGCAGCTTCTGTCAGATGCATTTTCTATGCAACTCAGGAGGAGATTTTCCTTAATATTCAATGTTAAGCATGTTCTCTAGAGTTACCTACTCATCTCAGAAATGCACTACAAGGTCCATGAAAATGTAGCTTCTGCGACACTTTGTCAGTAGAAAATCTACTCTTACCACCCTGGAAAGATAAGCAGTCACCTGCAAGTTTTGAATGGATGATGGATTTAATCCATGTTTCCACTTTTGGGCAACTTTGAGGTTCAATCTATAAATGAATAAACCTTTGTATATTTGAACTTCCTACGTTAAACCTTGCATACTCTTAGGAATGAGCATGGTGAATGTCACTTTATATTGATACCCAGGAATAAAACTATATAACAAGTGTTATTGATTTTATTTGTAATGCTTTCACTAATTTGTCAATGGCTTAGGCCTACTGAAGAAGTTTTTAAGAGTGCTGTCCTTGTTTCTGGACGTTTATGTCCTCACAAGAATCCTTGAAACTTTCCTCCAATCTGTTACCTAAAGAAAACAGAACAGATACTGGCAGACAATCACCTCTGGAGATTCCTGGCAACACCCAAGACTGTCCCTTAGAATGTTTTCCAGGACTGAAGGATGCCTGTGCCTGCTATCCCAAAGTGCAGTGCAGGCACAAAGCTCTTCTGAGAGGCTCATTAGTCCTGCTCCATATTCTGGGGTTCTACAGCTTCCCCACCTCCACCCAGCTCAACCCTCTTACCTGTGGGGTCTTCTAGATGCCCAATATGTATGCAATCTCCCTTGAGGATTGGGAGTCCAGACCCCTCATAATAGAGATGAGTCCATCTTGCCTGTCACATTCAGCATTTGGTAACGTTCTTCCCAGAGTGGAAAGCAGAGAGAGGCTGTTCCAATGCATCTGGCTGGCAAGGTCCAGGTGTTCATAGATGCTGAAGCTGAGAGTTGTTTTGGGCAGGACTTTTGGATCCTTGTTGAACTCAGTGATGGAGTACACTAAGGCCAAGAAGTGCTGGTAGTTGTGGACTATAGTCCTACAGTGGTGAGAGTGATATTGGGAGGTGGGTGAGGCTTCTAATGCAAATGTGGAGAAGAAGAGTGCTCAAAATTCCATCCAATTCAACCCACTTTAAAGAAATTTGTTCTGTTCCACACAGTCAAAGGTTTTGGCATAGTCAATGAAGAAGAAGTAGATGTTTTTCTGGAACTCCCTAGCTTTCCCCATGATCCAACATATGTTGGCAATTTGATCTCTAGTTCCTCTCCCTCTTTGAAATCCTGACTGTACTTCTGGTAGTTCTCGGTCCACATACTGCTGGAGCCTAGCTTGTAGGATTTTGAGCATCACTTTGCTAGCATGTGAAATGAGTGCAATAGTGCGGTAACATAGAAACAGAGCGAGCCAGAGGGGGTCTTCCGGGCCATCTAGTCTGACCTCAGGTAGTTTGAACATTATTTGGCATTGCCCTGCTTTGGTATCAGAATGTAAAATGACCTTTTCCAATCCTGTGGCCACTGCTGAGTTTTCCCAATTTGCTGGCATATTGAGTTTGGCACTTTTACTGCATAGTCTTTAAGGATTTTGAATAGCTGAGCTGGAAACTGTCACCTCCACTAGCTTTGTTGTTGCTCAGACTTCCTAAGACCCATTCGATTTCACATTCCAGGATGTCTGGCTCAAGGTCAGTGACCACCCCACCATGTTTATCTGGGACATTAAGCTCTTTCTAGTATAGTTCTTCTATGTAAGTTTGCCACATCTTCTTAATCTCTTTTGCCTCTTTTAGGTCCCTGCCATTTTGGTCCTTTATCATGCCCATCTTTCCATGAAATGTTCCCCTCATATGTCCAATTTTCTTGAAGAGATCTCTGGTCCTCCCTATTCTATTGTTTTCTTCTATTTCTTTGCACTGTTCATTTAAGAAGGCATTCTTATCTCTTCTAGCTATTCTCTGGAATTCTGCATTCAATTGGTGTATCTTTCTCTTTCTCCCTTGCCTTTCGCTTCCCTTCTTTCCTCAGCTATTTGTAAAGCTTCCTCAGACAGCCATTTTGCTTTCTTGCATTTCTTTTTCTTTGGGATGGTTTTAGTTGCTGCCTCTTGTACAATGTTGTGGACCTCCATCCATAGTTCTTCAGACACTCTATCAGATCTAATTCCTGAAATCTATTTGTCACCTCTACTGTATATTCATCTGGGATATGATTTAGGTCATTCCTGAGTGGTTTAGTGCTTTTCCCTACTTTCTTCAATTAAAGCCTAAATTTTGCAACGAGAAGCTCATGATCTGACCCACATTGAGCTTCTGGTCTTGTTTTTACTGACTGTATAGAGCTTCTCCATCTTTGACTGCAGAACACACAGTCAATTGGATTTCTTTGTTGAACGTCTGCTGAAGTCCATGTGTAGAGTTGTCTCTTGGGTTAATGGAAAAGAGTGTTTGCTATGACCATCGTATTCTCTTGGCAAAATTCTACCTGCCTGTGACCTGCTTCATTTTGTACTCCAAGGCCAAACTTGCCTGTTATTCCAGTTATCTTTTGGCTTCCTACTTTAGCATTCCAATCTCCCATGATAATAAGGACATCATTTTTTGGAGTTAATTCTAGAAGTTGTTGTAGGCCTTCATAGAACCGGACAACTTCAGCCTCTTCAGCACCAGTGGTTCGGGCATAGACTTGGACTATTGTGATGTTGAATGTTTTGCCTTGGATTCGAACTGAGAACATTCTGTCATTTTGGAGATTGTATCCCAGTACTGTTTTTCCTACTCTTGTATTAACTATGAAGGCTACTCCATTTCTTCTGAGGGACTCTTGCCCACGGTAGTATACCTGATGGTCATCTGAATTAAATCCACCCATTCCTGTCCATTTTAGTTCACTGATTCCTACGATGTCGATGTTCAGTCTTGTCATCTCATGTTTTACCATGTCCAGATTGCCTTGATTCATAGATCAAGCATTCTAGGTCCCCATGGAATATAGATCTTTACAGCATCAGACCCTCCTTTCACCACCAGATACATCCACAACTGAGTGTCCTTTCAGCTTTGACCCAGTCACTTCATTACTTCTGGTGCTACTAGTACTAGCCCTCTGCTCTTCCCCAGAAGCACACTGGACATCTTCCGACCTGAGGGGCTCATCTTCCAGCTTCATACCTTTTTGCCTTTTGGTATTCTCCATGGGGTTTTCATGGCAGGGGTACTGGAGTGGGTTACCATTTCCTTCTCCAGTAAATCAGCTTTTGTCAGAACTCTTTGCTATGACCTGTCCATCCCATGGATTCCCCAGTCACATGAACTGTGGAATCCATGCAAATCCCCTTTAAAAAATCACTACTTGGCAATGTGTACTTTTGCATTTTCAGGTTCCAAAAGGAAAAGCCTTGCCTATTGACTATTCCTATGGCTTTACTTACTCCTGACAGCTTACCAGCTGACAGGTGTAAAATGAGTGCAAGCAAATATGCTAACCTCTTTTACGGTTGATACCAGCTAGATAAGGATAGCACACTTCCAAGGAAACTGCTTGGGCAAAAAAATCCATGGGGACCCATATAAGATATACAAATATGGGTTTAATTCAAGCATTTCATCTTCCAAGAAGATGTGTAAGATTTTCTGTGTTATATAAAAATCTGATGGAAAGTTCAGAAGAACAGACCCTTTAGGTCATTTCAAATGCATCCATTAGAACCAAAAGTTATTGATAAATGTTACCTCAGCAGCTGCAACTGGCAAAAAAGAAAAAGAAAGAAAGAAAGAAAGTGCCTCAGACCCAACAGAAGGAGAAAGTTTTGGTGCAACAGAGAAATAAAAAAAGGACACTTAGACGGAGGATGGCATCTACATATGAGGAAAGTGTTGACCTACAGTAACACCATGCAATGTGAAAGCTGAGCAGGAAAAAGAGATGGGGAGAGGAGGAGAGAGGGGGGAGGAGGAGGAGGAAAGCAAAACAGTTGTAATGTCAAAGGAATACGATATACTTTGTTAGCAATATAAAAGGAAAAGAAAACAAATGTATTTTAGACTGTTTTCTGAACATGCCATTTAATGTATGACATACATGCTCTTGATATGAGCTGAATACATTAGGGAAGGTGGAAATCATTACAGAAGTTCATCTACAAAGTTTGCTTCAGGGTGTCCATGGAAAAATGCTTCATGGAATATGCAGCCAAACTGAGATCGTTCCAACAATTAGGTCCCCTGTTTGATAGTACTGGTGTGGAAACTGGAAAGTGTCATCCATGGCACATGTATCAATATGACTCTTGCTTTCACTTAGAGTCAGTGGCTGCCATAGAAAAAGCAGCATCTGCGGCATCTTGGAGCAGAGGGCCCAGTCTCTTTCCCTCATCCCCCACAGCTGATTCACTATATCATTCTTTCAAGTGTCCTAGTCATTTTTAATCTTGAAAAACTGCTGAGGAGCAAACTTGTGCAGTCCCGCATGTACTGTGTTATTGACTGCACTTGTGGACTGAGGAAATCCACCTGGGGTTGACCTGATAAATGATGGCCTGAGAAATCTCAGAAAATTGCAGGATTCAAAGTCAGCCCATTAATCCCAATGTATAACACTTCAGTAGCTGCAAAAGACTAATTAGAAGGTGAACTAATTTGCTTTCCCCACTTCCTTCCCTGCCTTACATCTCTACTTCTTTCCAACCCAAATGCAATGTAGTTGGTACATTCTGCTTGGCACCAAAGTAAAGTGAAATCTGTGCCGGTCAAATTTGATAGGCATGGCTATTCCTCAGGGTACCCAACAGCTTTTAACCATAAGGATCCTATCAGGAGACAAGGGCTATTCCCTAGTTGATGATGATTAATTAACCCACCTTTCTTTCTCTTGCACGATTCTGGATCAAGGCCCTTTACACAGCTCTCCTCTCAATGCTTTCCTCACAGCAACAACCCTGTGAACACGGCTAGGCTGTGTGTGCATGGCTAGCCCAACTCTCCCCAGTGGACTCCATGGCCAAGTGGGGACCAGTCCCTGATCTGCCGAGTCACAGTCAAAGCCCAAAAAACCACTGCATCCCCCTGAAACCCAGACTTTGTTGCCCTAAGGACTCAAACCCCTGGACTGCATTGGCAGATTGGTCTGTCTTAGTGGATCACTCTTTTGCTTTTTGTTTTAAATCTCAAATTCTTTCTGTCTTAAATAGGAAGAAATCTTTCTGATTTCTCTGTAAAGCAGCTGAAAAAATTCTTACCTGATGGTGGCAAAAAACTGAGTTCCCACCTCAGTTACAACCATAACCTGACCATTTCCCATTCCAAAGGTTTTGAGGAACTAAGTGCAAACTTCACTGACATTCAATTCCACCCTTTTCACCACAGCACATCAATGATATTGATGGTGGCAGCAATGTTGGAGACCTTTCTGCAAGCCTGTAATTAATCTCTCCTTGCCCAGAGCTTGTGTTATGAATTGCAGTCTCTCAAGCATCTAGCAGATCTTCAGGGAGCTTGAGTCCTTATACACCTGCTCATCTGCCATGAAGAAGAACAATTTCAAGGTCTCCTTTCTGCTGCAGTTGGTGTCCAGTGTAAAAGGAGGCCTTGGGTGTATAGTTTTGTAAGGTGGAGCGGCAGGTGTTGTACTAATATAAAACTGGACTAAGACGATTAGACTGTTTTCCAAAAGAAACCAATAAATAGTGAGCATTCAGGAGAGAGGCCCTCAGATCTCATGTATTTCTTCCAACTGCCTTAGTGTCCTACTATTCCTTGTTTTTCTGCTGTGAGAGCACCAGTACTAGTAGAGAAAAAGAGGGCATTCTGGATGGTGGATCCCAGAAAAACGATGTACACAGAGTGTCCACAGCTTTCCCATGTCACAACACACACTTACCGTTGGGAGAAATGTGGGATAGTTCTTGATCTGGCATATACAATTTCTTTCCAATGGCAACCATTCAGGGGCTATTCTCATTGGCAGATTTATTTTAAGGAAGGAAAAGATACCTGAGAAAAGGAGCAACACTGCTCTTTCTTACTTGCTACTTTGTCAAGAAATGTTCAGAAGGTGTTTGGCTAAGGTGGTTCCTCCAGACCTGCCACACTCTAATCAGTAGAATTACCCAGTTGGAGAATTCTAACAGCATATTCACCTGCCACAGCAGAAAGCAAGCAAGCAAGGACAACAAAGTTGCAAACATCCTATTAAGGGGAAAGAGTCCTCGAAGTCATGAAACTGGAAGCTAAGATTAATGCCTTAACTGATGTGCCCTACATGCGATTGTCACATATTTGCTTCCTTGCAGCTCGCTCTTTGTGATCTGTCTGCCGTTCAGGCTGACTCTGGCAACAGGGTACGACCCAGATGTTCATAAGGCAATGCAGGACTAGGACAATGTGGGACATCTTTGCTGGTTCCAGAGATGCCTTCCCTTCTGGATTTGCCATCAAATGCTCAGGAAATGTTTGTGTGCCTGGAGATCAAGCTGTAACTGCACACATTCTGCAACACTGCAAGACATTTTCATTGGATGTAGATCATGTTTAATGTGGCCTTGCGGCACTTCATCCAGAATGATACAGCTTTAGCTCTGGTCTTAAACAATCACATCATCATTATCACCACCATCACCATCACCACCACCACCACCTTGTGGCATTATGCTAGAGATGAATTTTGCCTGCCAAGAACTATGAAATGTTTGAAAATTATTCCCAAGTGGGTTCCTACTTAACCTGACCTAGTTCTTATCACTGTGTAGATTATATAAGCCAAATGAGAATTCTCAATAAGACCCAGCTTTTAATTATCATTGGCATTCACAGCAATTAGTTGCTGCTAAAAAGTGGGAAGCAATTTGAATAACATTTGCTGCTTTTGTCCACCAGAGGAAGGAACCATTTGCCACATGACTGCCTGCTGGTTCCATCCATTTGTGACAAAGTATAACAATCACTCCATAACAGATTGTTCTTCTGTGTATGCTCATTGCCTCTATATGTTCATTGGTGGTTCCTATATAACACGTAACATTGCTGATGTCAAGAAATAAATTCATCTTTTACATCTAGAGTGGAAAATGTAAGGTTTTATTGTTCCGCATGCTGAAGAAAGCACACCTTGGAGAAAAAGTACCTTTAGACAATGTTGACCTCTGAAGTTGCTTCCACAAAATGTTAACTTCTGAAGCTGCTGACATGATTGAGCATACTCAACACATTTGTGCTGTTCTCCAATTTTACTCATTTTTAATAAAAGGACACTACATATCATCTATCATCAGAGAAGTGACAAAAATGGTATTGCATGAATAATTCTATTTGGAAATATGGTTAAAATTACCAAAGCTATGACAAGCTTTACTTGGGGCTGAGGAAAGGCATATGGGAATCCAAGATTAACAGCACAATCCTACTGTCTTCTTAGAAGTAAGCAAGATCTCAGGGCAGTCCATAACATAAAACTCATGCCCTCAGCCACATATTCTTTTCTTTTGATCCTTTTACAATGAAAAAAATGTAAATGATCCTGCTCAAAACAATCCAGCACAAGTTTCATGACAAATGCTTGTATAGTTGAAAGAAAAAACTTGACAACCTCTATCAGAGAATTTCTGTGACTACCTCTTCATCAATATAATGTCTTCTTTTGTCGTGCCTAACAACTCAGAGGAGTTGTTAGCACGTGTAAGAGAGCAAGAATCTCCCAGCAAGAGTCAGGCTTTAGAGCAAGAAGATTTCTACCTGGTGCCCATGGCACAAACACCCCTCCCCTCCGCCACCTGACTCTGACGAAGTTTTTATACAAGTTCCTGATAATGTTCATGAGCCGGCCATGGGAGTGTCCGTTGCCATGGAGAATGCCCAGCTGAGGGGAAGACTTCAGCACTTGAGCCAATTAGAAGAAAGGCAAAGTACTTTGTCAAGAAGTTACGAGGCATCATGATCATGAGACCCCATCCTCCTTCATAGGCAAATATACTCACCTGAATATAAATATTTTCAAATATCTTGAAAACTTTAGCTATCCAGCACCTTTATCACCTGTTTTCCAATTCATCTAATCAAAATATGTAAGAATTAGCACATTTTATCCTGTAAATTGACAATTTCCCAAAATTTGTAGACCAGAATAATTCACATCTTCCGTATATGCACCTTCCCCATACATAATGCATATGGAGATTATCACAGAATAGATCTTCCCCTAATAAACCCATTTAAGAGAACTCATGGTGCAGAAATTAAAGAGAAGTGAGCAAGCCAAAAGATGATGCTGGTTTCAGGGGGGTTTCCAAACAGTGTCCCACTAATTGTCTTCCAATAGGGCATTTCTAAGCATGGCCATTTACAGAAATGAAAACTTGTTAATTACTTCTCTGAGTTTTTCACTCATTCATCAGCTTCTCTTTTTGTTTGTTTCTTGGTGGGAAGAGGGCAGATTCTAGCAAAAGGGAAATATTTCAAAGAACAAGTAATTAAGTGAAGAAATACTGATAATCTCAACAGAAAATGCAAATACACAACCGAATTTGGATGATCTGTCATCTGCTCAGTTACAAGGGAGATGTGGTGATGCCTATGTGATTTTTGGCTTCTTTGTGTCAGACCACAGATAGGCCTTAGCGATGAAAAAGTGAGTGTCTTGTACTTCTCAATAATGAGCTCAAGTTGCAGAAAACCAGATCTGGAAAGACATCAGGGAAAAACTTCCTGATTATTAGAAAAGTCTGACCATGGAACCAATGATTTAAGAAGGTTATGGGTTCTCTCACAGTAGAAGCATTCAATAGTGCTGGACAGCTACCTGTCAAAGATGCTTTGAATTGGGCTCCTTATACGCCCCTTCCCATTCTACTCTTCTATGATTGTATTCAGCCAGGAAAGGCAAATACAGTTGGTTCACTTAAAAATGCCAAGCAATCTAAATGATCCCCAAAATGTAGTAGGATATTGGAAAGAGGTGGCAGCAACTCAGTCAAGAAAGTATACTATGACCCTATTCCCCCATATGGATGTTCAGTTTTACACAGGGCATTTTCAAAGTGCATGATCTTCAACAGCATCATTCACATGCAGGACAAGCCAAATCATTCACAACCCAAATGCGTTCTAAAATGCTAATTTCATATTCTGGAATGTAAGTCACATTGCATAAACAACCCCATGTTCAAGCATTCCTTGTTTGCCTGTTCCTGTGATCTGAACATGTTAAAGAGAGGAAGGAAAGAAGGAGGGAAGGAAGGGCAGGTGGGCGGGCAACTTATGCAGTTTCATGGATCAGCTTCTGTGTTGGTTGCTGCACGAAAGTGGGGCTGTCATGAAGGAAGAAACTTGAGAGACAATTGCACCTATGATGATCATGCCTGGCTGTTAAAATTGGTGGGATGTAGGAAGGTGATCTGTAGGTATAGCACAGCTAATAAAATGTGCCTCACATTCTGTATGTAATCTCAAAACAAGCATCAGAACTCCTAAAACCACCTTTTCCATGTCAACATTCTCATCAGGATTTACATTCTTGTTTTCTCAAAATAGCATCCATTTTATTTCATTCTTTAATGGGTTGTGATGCTGTAGACACACAGATGGAAAACTGCCATGTTTGCTTTGTTGCTACTTCATTGCCACTTTCTCTTTCTGGATCCTTTACAAAAATGACACTTCCTACACATTTACCCACAATCTTAAGGAATCATTAGCGCATTGGAAAGGACAGGAGCTGCCTTTAAATAAGTCAGATATATTTTTATTGCAACCTAATGATATAAATAAGGAACTTGGAAATAGAAGCATGTTCAGATGAAAAGAAATTATTCAAGCACAGTGATTGCACATTCCTGTAATCTGGATGCTGACAAGGAGCTAATCACATCCCCCAGTGGATCAGTGTTTCCCATGGCATGACATAAAGGAAAGCACTTGGAATAGAAATGTTAATGGCTATCCTTTCTGTTTTGAGTTGAAGCACATACCGCTTTATATTAACAGGAGCAAAGGTAGAGTCCTCCCATGGGGATTTAGCCCAAAAAGGAAGTAACTATGCCTTTGCTAAACTGCACAGGATGCAGCCAGCACCACTCACAAGGTCTTTGAGCCACTTTTCCAATGTGGATGAGAAACTCTCATCAAGCCTTTACAGTCCTTTCAATCCAGGGTAAGTTCTAGCCCTTCCAGGCCACTGCTGTGCTTGCTATGTGCTTCAGATTTCCATTCCATGCAATGCCAAATTTTGTGGCCTGACTTAAGTTGGGAAATAAGGTGGATAGAGCCATGACTGTTCTTTCATCCTACGCAATGTGTTACATGAGCAATTTTCTTGACCCTTTGTTCTACCAAAGCATTGTTGTGATACCAGGTCTTTTGCATCTCAGATAGCCAATGGGGGGGGGGGGGTTGCACTATTCATCATATAATTACCTCCCAAGTTCATATTTTTCATAAGAATCCACAGAAACCATTAGGGAGCAACAGTGCATGTGAATAGCCTCCCTGTGTGGACTACACTTGGGTTCCATTAAGGACATTTCACTGGCAGATCAGGGATGTGGTTCCCAGGGGTATCATGGGAGGGGCATCATCTCCTGTCCCCCAGAAGTTGTGCACCCCTGAACTATTCCATTGAAAGGGCAAGAATGCTCCTACAGCTCAATTGACCACATTGATAGGTGCTGCCATGGGACAATTTCTTAGCCTAGGAAGAGTGTTATGGAGCAAGTGTTGCTTCTCACAGGAAACCTTCATGGCATTGCAGAATCCCCACAATTTCAGTCATAGGAGATAGCACAGCTACAGTGTCCATGAGAGGCTGCACCACCACCATTTCTGTATTTTCATACTACTTAGGGATTAAAAAAGAGAATACACAATGATGGCTGGGTGATGCGCAGAGAGGGATATGCCCCTGTTTCAGTGTCTCTTTTACCACTGAAATGGGGCATATTCCTTTTACGACTTGGGTCCTGGTTACCTGAAGGAGCGCTTACGTCCATATATGCCTGCCCGCCCCTTGAGATCAGCGGGAGAGGCCCTTCTCCGGGAACCCTCCGTGAAGGAAATTAGGAGGGTAAGTACTCAGAGGAGGGCTTTCTCTGCGGTGGTGCCCAATCTGTGGAATGCGCTCCCCAGAGAGGTCTGCCTGGTGCTGTCGTTATTTGTTTTTTGGCACCAAAAGAAGAACTTTTTATTCAAATGTCATTTTAACTGTTAATACTATTTATTTATTTTATTCTTTGGCCAGGGCAACTTATTTTATATTGTAAACTTGTTTTATATTTTATTGTATTATATTTTAATTGATATATTTGTGAGCCGCCCAGAGGCTTCGGCGAATGGGGCAGCATAGAAATTTTCTAAATAAACAAATAAATAAATACCACTTCTGAAAAACTTGCCAGCAAGTTTCAGTCAAAGAGTCCACCTAATGGTCAGTGAAGAAAAGGGAATAGTATCAGCATATTCCTATTATACAGTCCAGCCAATGCATAGTGTAGGAAAGATAATGCTATCAATTCCCATTGTAGCAGCAAAGATTAATGGAACATTCATACAGAGAAAGGTGAAAAACCCAGTCTGTTGTGAAAGGAGATGCACCAGGGTTAGGGTTAGCATTGGGTTGGGGTTAGTCATTTTAATTGTTCTAGCCTCACTACAGGAACCTCATCATTTCAAGCTTTTCAGCATTATAATTAGGGTCTATGCTCAGCTGACATGGCCAATGAAATGCACATTAGAGTAGGCTTGAATAAAGTCCCAGGCCTACTTTTCTTGCTTTTCCAAGCTTATCTGATGCCCTTTGTCCTTTAGCTCAGGCATCATTAAATTTCAGCACCAGAGAAGGAGAAAACAAGTTTGTCATAATTCTCTGTAGCTTACAGCTGAGAAGCATGCATGCTTTCTTAGGAGGAAGTTCCATTCAGTGAGTCTTATCTCCAGAATGTGTGCAGAAGAACACATTGGAATCTTAATGCACACACATGTTCACTGAATATTTTTGCGAAGTTATGGGACATGATCAGAGTATAGGATGTGTTGTTTATGGGTCTAGTCTTTTGCTGAGGTTGTTCAAGAGTTCCATATGAGATGAGAGAACTCTGGTGTTGCATGTATGTATTTTTGGAATGTACGCTGATCAGTCTGTGAATTAGGAGTTCTGGTGTCCAAATGTTAAGATTTCTCTCTGTGCCATGATTCTGCCTTTTCCCAAGCTATGATAGCTGAATCAACATTTTGTATATAATTGGCCAACCATGGCATTGTAAGAAAAAAGCTCCCTAGACTTAGCTAGGTCAGTTGTCACCAAACCTTATCAGACTGCCAACCATTTCCCCTCGGATAACAACCCCAGCACCCCCATGCCTCTTCCTTCGTGTTAGAGGCTCTAGGGCTGTTGTACCTTAGCAAATTCATCAAAACCCCTTGCTCTCCCAGCCTTTCTCTCACCCCGATCCCTTGTCCCCACTATCACTGGGGAAGAGGGGAGGCAGGCATCAGATCACATGAATAAGGCCAATATTTGTCTTAGAATATGTATATATCTTACCTTTCTGTGCATATAAAACACTTAAAAACAGTTCAATATTTGCAGAAATGTCTTAAACACAATGCATCTTTGAAATAATGATAATAATACAGTAATAATACAGGCACCAAAGAGGGGACATCTGTGCATATTTGTGGAGGTATTTAGTAATATAAAAAAGAAAAACAAAACCCATTAAAAGAAACAATCCTTAACACTCTTTAGAATATTAACTGATACTAGAGATGGACCTGGAGCTCAAAAATCAGGGTTTGATTGTGCTGCTGGCACCTTCCACCTCTCTGCCATATGATGCTCATCTACTCCTGTTTGAGACTTGCTTCACAATTTTTAAATAAGGATAAAAAAATTATTTCTTTGGGTTCTTTTTCCAAAGAAGCTGATCTCTGCTGTTCAGATGAGGCCTGAACACAATAATGTAGCACTTAGGGAGAAAGATGAACTCCAGTAGCCCAGCACTAGAAACTAAGATGGAGAAGATCTCCACAGCAACCATATATTTCCCCTTTGTGCTCAGGTATGATGGAATGAATGACAACCAGACACTGCAAAGACCAGCATGCTGAAAGTGATGAACTTGGCTTCATTGAAAGTATTTGGCAAACTTCTGGCTAGGAAAGCCACCATGAAGCTGACAGAAGCCAGAAATCCAAGGTAACCCAGCACACAATACAACATGATGACGGATCCTTCATTGCATTCTAATATGATTTCTTTCGGCAGGGATTTCAAATCCTTTGCTGGGAATGGGGGAGTTGTACGTAGCCAGAAGACACAAAGAGTGGCCTGAATGGAAGAGCACCCTAGCAAAATAGAATTAGCCAGGGTTTTCCCCACCCATTTCCTCATCCTGGATCCTGGCTTAGTGGCCAGGAAAGCCAGAACCACCGTGATAGTCTTTGCCAACACACAAGAAATAGCCACTGCGAAGATGACAGCAAATGCTGTTTGTCGTAAAGAGCAAGTGACTGCCTTAGGCTGGCCAATGAATAGCAAAGGGCAGAGGAAGCAGAGCAGGAGGGAGGTAAGCAGGGAGTAGGTGAGGTCCCGATTGTTGGCTTTGATGATCGGAGTGTTCCTGTTCTTAATGAATGCAGCTAGCACCAAAGCTGTGATAAGATCAAAGGAGAGTGCCAGGAAAGTGAAAGTCATCCCCAAAGGTTCAGAGAAAGAGAGGAAATTTAGGCTCTTTGGAATGCAGTGGTCTTGCTCCCTGTTTGGAAATTGCTCTTCTGGGCAGTAGAAGCAATTGTCCATATCTGAAAATCAGATGAATGCTATATCAAACTCCACCGTCATGTCTTCATGTACATGCAGACTCATATCATTCTATGAAGTACTTAGAGCCATTCTTTTCCTTCTGCCTGGAAAATACCTTGCCAAATGCACAGTGTATATTTGAAAGTTGTCAGACACTGGGGGATTTTTGAAGATGCATAGCATGTAGTGGATGAGAATCATGAAAGAAATCATCCATGGAGGAATCCAAGTAGTGTTATTGTGGAATCCCTGAGAAATACTGCAATGTGTGTAACGAGATAATTTGTGTTCTAAGGTAAAGCCTCCAATTTGGGGGGTTTAGAACAACCACAACTGGCCAGCACTGAGGTGGAGCGTAAGAAACTGCCTCATGCCCTCCATGCCCTCTATTCTTTTTCTGTTCAGTCAGTTCCTTGTTCACAACAAAGTTGTGGAAGTGTTGAGTCCAACCTCATTTGCTTATTAGCCAATTTAGCAAATAGGAACTTGCTTTCTTCCTGTTTCTTTTTGTGCCCAACCCTTCACTATGCGCTACCAAGGCATTTGCAGATCCTTCTGAGGGTGAGATAGAAAATCCACTCCCAACACACAGATCTTCACCAGAAAGCAAACACCAGGAACAGTCTTTGTGAGAACACTTGGACCAGCCAGGTAGTGAGCAGGAGTGCCCGAGATTTGCTTTGTGATTCAGCAGCAGAGAAAGACACATAATGACCGGGGAGTGGGGAGGTGTCTTCATTGTTTCACAGATGAAGCGTCTTGGTTTTCAGAATATTTGCAACTAGATAGAGCTTCTTTAGCAATTAGAAATTGTAGGATGGGTGTAACTCACTACTGCAACACTTTCCTCAAGACGTTCAGAAATATTTATGCATTGGAAATCTACTTGTTTTGTTCATTTTTATGTTCTTGTATATTAATCAGTACAGAAATATTCTACAGGGGATTAGTCAATATATGCTGTTCTGGAAGTTGAATACCATATGACTGTTGTCATACCAGAATATAAGGACTTAATGAGTATCGTGTGCGATTTGAGAAACCCTATCAGAAGATTTTGAACACAATATTTATTTTTATTGTCTGGCAGTCCTTTAGATACCTGCTTTTTTTACTTGAAAGCTGAAATGGACTTGTTTCATTGGACCTTATCTCCATATTTAGAATCTGTTCAGTGCAGGGTCACAAGGATGGTAGGTGTATTGGGGTGGGGGGTCCCTATGAGATGTGATTGAGGTAGCTGGGTCTTTTCTGCCTGAAGAAAAGGAGACTCAGTGGGCATCTTGTCAAGTCTGACAACACAGACATGGACACCCCTTCCGACTCATGATGTTTCTATGGCACATTTGCATCTGCCAGTATAGGAGCTCTATGAACCATCATGGGTAGAGGACTGTACAGGTGATAGCAAAAATCCATGTGACACATAATACACAGCACTTCCTGCTTTGCCACCTACCTGTCTGATCTGAAAACATCTCTGCTGGACATGGAATACGAGCATAGCAACAAAATGGATGTCCTTCTTTCTTTTTTGTTCGGGAACCTGAAGGACAATTGTTGTTGCATCTTGCAATGGGCAGCACCTGTTCATAGAAAGAGTCAAAAAATATATGGAGAACAACGTACGTGAAACAAGCAGGTTATGATAGTGTCTCATTGTTCAAAAGGAAGAAAAGGAGGGAGGAGGAGAGGAATTGGAAAGTTGGAAAGTAATAAGCTTGACAGTTTGCTCATGGACCCAATTAATTCTAGGCCATCCTGTTATGCCCAGTGGTGGTGGTGGTGGTGGTTGCTGTTGTTTTAATTGGGATAGTGACAGGATGGATGTTATTATTTCAGAACAGGGCACCAAATGAGAGCACATGCAGGCCAGCAGTTTGAGAAGGTGTGAAGAGAAGGTAGCAATTAAAACTATCTAAATAAGGAGCAAACAAGATTGGGGTATTACGAGAAGACTGCTTTATTTTTCCCTGTCCATCAGGTTCAGAAGGACTATGCAGAGTAAATGCTAGAAGATTTGCTGCAAGCAATAATTTTTTCTTCTCACCTGATGAAAAGCTCTGTGCCATGTGATGGCTTCCTTGTTGATGGTAAACTCTTGTCCTGATATAGCCTGTGGATCCATCCCTCCTACTTGCACTCTTAAAAAGGATTGGTTTGGGAAAGTAACCCAGTTGATTAGATCAAATCCAGCAGCTAATTCACCATTCTCATGGAAAGACACCAAGTCCCCAGCACTGTTGTTAAATGAGATGCTCCTTAGGAAAGGGTGAAGCTGGATAGAAAGAAGCAAAAGCAGACAGAAATGATGAGCAGATATTGCAGCAGCTATTTCTGATCTTGAAAAGTAATGCTCAGAAATACTAGCTAATGTGTGTGATGCTGCAAGCTGATCTCACTCTCTATAATTCCTGCCCTAGTAAATTGTCTTTGCCTCCTTGGTGGAATCTGGACAAACCAGGGATTAATTGATGGAAGAACCCCATTGAAAGAGGGGAGATGTGGAGGGTTCGCTGGGCCAGCCAGTCAACCTCGGCAAGCGGCGCGAGAAAGTTTAAAGAAAGGAAAAAAGACTGCAGTCCAGAAATCAGTTACAAAGGATGCTTGGTTTAGTTGCAGGGGGAGAACAGCAAAAACTTCTTCCCCCAAGGTTTTTTCTTCTTCTCTCTTCTTGCTCTTTCCCCCTCACCACCGGCATCTGCTTTTATTACTTCACACTTTTTACCTAGGCATTTGAATACAGCCAATTAGCCATCGTATACAAGCAGCCAACACCTTAATGCTTAGGTTACAAGGCTTATATGGTTACAAGCCTTATATGGTTACAAGCCTTATATGGTTACATAGGTAAATTACAATACTCTTGGTCTTCGTGTGGTACGTGAGTACAGCATGACCCAGCAATGAATTCCCACAGGGAGAACCCTTTCTCTGCTTGGCTGTAGGAAAAAGATACTGTTTGGCTGATGCACATAAAATTGACCAGCACATGGAACCATGAATGCAACAGTTAGCTGCAATATCAAGCTGAAAAAACAAGCATGTACCCAGAAACTCTGCCAAACAGAGCTGTGTAGTCAGCTCCTAAAGTCCAAGGATATGAAATTAACTTTTGACCTGATCAGCTTAAAGGAAACCGAGACAATTATTAGATCTCTGGAGAGGTTTGCTATGAATAATGTGCACAACCGATGCATGCATTTGGGTGGGGGTGGGGGGATAAGCACAGTGCTATGCACACATTTTCATGCATTATTTCTCAAACAACACAGAAAACTCCCATCCAATATGACTGAACTGCCAGGTAATAGAAACACATTTGTATAATATATTCCAACAGGATAAAAGCATTGCTCTGTAGATTTTACAAAACCGACAGGTATCATATCACTGAAAGAGCAAGTTAGACTGGGTGATTCTCAATGATAAAAGAGGTTATTCTTTCCTTATTCAATTTTACACATTACTCAGTTTGTGTTCTCGGTTTGTTACCTCAAGACAGACTGATTGATTGATCCTGTCATTAGGCCACCTTTATGTCTTTGCTTTTATTTCCCTGCCATAATTCATAGCTTCATAGACTCAGACACCTGGAAGGGGCCTAGTGGGCCACTGATTCTAACTGCCTGTTCAATGAAGAACTTAAGTCAGGCCTAGATTCCAACTAGGCCTGAGCTACTATGCTTCCAAGATTAGGCAGGACAAGGCACCTCCGGCTGATGACATAGTACCCTTTCATGAGCATTCCAGGAAACCTGAACAGCCAGGGAGGATGCAAAGAAATGGAGACAGTTACATAGAGGTTGGTTTTGTCTTTGTTGTTTTGTTTGTGTTCTAGAAAGTCAAATAGGTAGAGTGCTCAAAAGAACACTGCAGCCATCTCAACATGCCATCAAGTTTAACAGTAAGCCAAAAATCCTTCTGGCCTTGTACATGAGAAGGAAAAACAATGACCGCCTCTTCCCTGGGGAATCATGTACCTCCCAAGGCTGATGGGTTCGGTTCATCACAACACTACAAGATATTTGGGAATAAGAGGGATCAAAATATTTACAGGAAACAGCAGAGGTTGAGGTACAAATGTTTGAGGTACAAGGGAATATTTTTTAATGCAAAGATTACCTGCCAAGGTTGGAGATCTGGAAGATCCCATTTCTCTCTGTTGGGCATTCCTCTGTGCTTTGTCCTAGCTGAGTGCATCTTTTGCAGAGCGTGTGCTATGGCATGGACCGCATTGTAGATGCTGTAGCTTTGACCAGTCATGCTGAGTTCAAAGAGAGTGTTGGGGAGACTTTGCAGCTCCTCTTTCCCTGTGCAAGTTTCAACTATTCCATTCCTCACATTAGAACCAGAAAAGGTGCAGTCAAATGCTTCCTCCCAGAAGCCCCTGAGAAAGCCATCTCCTGTTGGTGAGTGAGGGTTCAGAAGATGCAAGAATTCTTGAAATCCAAGCACATCTTTTACATGGATTTGAAAAGATAAAGCACCGTGGAAGTCTTGTATATCAAAATGCTTCTGCATTGTCTGCCTTGAGAAGTCCCATTGTGCTGTCAGAACCCATACTTTACCTAGAGAAGCCATTGGAATGTCTTCTATTATTGAACAGAAATACATCATCCACGTGAAACATGTCATTGTCTGAGGTTCTGCATTTATAACCAATACTTTGACTTTCGAGTCATTTAGCTTTAAGACTTTGGCCCGGAGGAGTTCCAAAGCCATGCTCAACATTTCTGTAGCGTGAGAGATGGCTGGCATTTTTTCAGTGAAAGCAGTGCAGATCCCTTTCCGGGAAAGCATTGGTATGAAGACATGCAGAAACTGTACTCCATTTTCATTGTCTGATGCAATGATCCCAACCCAGGACCACTGAAAATGCAGGAGGAGATACAAAATACCTTCATACTGATAGAATTCATTGGGAACTGTCCGATAGAAGAAGCGAAGCTGCACTTCAGCACTCATCAAAGGAGACAATATACAATAAGCCACCTAAAGGTTTCATAAAGTAATTGGGAGAAGTTATGCTAAGCTTGATTAATGCATCCCAAATATCTGCTAAGTAGAAACCAAGAAAATCTTGTCATAATCCAGTGTTTTCCATCATCAGCTGGAGGTTGGGGGCCGACACCTCTTAGCATTTCTGGGCAAACTGTTTCCCTGAAATTGCTGCCCATTGTTTTTCTCTGAACATTCATTGTACTATATTTTGAATGTTTTATACTGGAGATAAACAATCCCTTCTCTTTAGCCAACATAGAGAACCTGAGGCTGGAAAATGCCTTCCCTGAAGCCCTACCCAACAACAGGTCAGATTGCTGGTCTCCCTGAAATGAAAGCAACTACACTGGGGTATGTTGCTGTCTTCAGTTCAGACAACCCTCCATGCACCCCCTTTCAACCCTATTGAAAAAGTCCACAGCTTCCCATGAGCACCCTTCAAGAGAATTGAGGATTGATCCTTCAGGCAATAGATTTTTAACACACTCATTTGCTCACTTTCAGTCTCATAAAAATAAGGCAAGGGAAATAAAGTCTCCCAGTGGCAAAGCAGAATTATTCTATCTGAATTAGTTGTGATGCACAAGCTCACTCTACCTGTGGAATCTTATACATGCCCAAGATGCTGGCCATATGAAGTGAGATTTCAGAGTCAAGTCCTCCTATGACAGCTACAACACTTTCTTTCTTGCCACATTTGAAGTTGGGGACAATCCAATCTGTGGTGGTAAGAAGTTTCAGTGTGTTTTGGTGGGTCATCCTTTCATTTGTGTAGCTTTCATAGATGGAGAACCCAAGGCTGCTGTTCAGTACCTTGGGGTTCTCATTGATCTCCTTCACAGCAAACACCAAGGAGAGAACGTTCTGGTAGTACTTCAGGGTTGGGCTAAGAAAGAAGTTATATTAAGTGTTGAAGATATAGTCCACCCCTGCTGTCTATACTTTAGACATTAGGCATGTTCAATACTGGTGTTTTGCAGCATAGCTCCTTCAGCCAGCTGCAGATAATTATACCTCAGACACACACACAAAAGATTCTGGTGTTCCCATGGGTTCCCTTTTTGAAAAAGTCAGTATGTGACAGTGTGTACTTGTGCATTTTCAAAGGTCCAAAATGAAAAGCCTTGTCTGATGAGTATTCAGAGAAGTGTTGACTGAATGGAACCCAATTCTGCTATCTGAACTGCAAAAAACCATTAGCTTTTCACCCAAAACAAAGTTCTCATACAGCCCTTTCAAGCAACCAAAGATCTTCCTGTGGCTTTACTTACACCTGACAGCTCATCAGCTGACAAGAGTAAAATGAGTGCAAGCAAATATGCTGACGTCTTTAACAACTAGAAAAGCAAAGCACACTTCCAAGGAATCTGCTCATATAACCTTGCTAACCATGGTGACTCACTTGTTACATCTTCCAAGAAAATGTGAAAGAATTTCTGCAATATATACAAATCCGATGGCATATTTAAAATACGCCCAATTAATCCAAAAGCTATCACTATAGGTTACCTCACCAGCTGTGACTGACAAAAAAAAATGGAACTGGCTCAGACACAACAGGTGAGCGGGGGAGAATACTCTGGTGCAATAGGAAATATTCAGGCAGATATAACCTTTCCATCCTCCCACTTATGAGTGTTAATCCAAAATAACACCTTGCAATATAAAAGCCGAGCAGGAAGGAAGAGCAAGAGGAGGAGAAAAGCAAAAGAGTTGATGTCAAAAGGATGCAAATATACATTTTTAACACTCTACAAGGAATAGAAAATAATCCTATTTTGGACTGTTTTCTAAACAGGCCACTGCATATATGGCATACATGCTCTGGATATGAGCTTAATACAGAATGGAAGGTGGAAATCATTTCTTTACAGAAGTTCATATACAAAGTTTGCTTCAGGGTGTTTATGGAAAAATGCTTCATGGAATATGCAGCCAAACTGAGAAGAGATCATCCCAACAATTAGGTCTCCTGTCTGATAATACTGGTGTGGAAGTTGGAAAGTGTCATCCAGGGCACACATATCCGAATGGCTCTTGCTTTCAGTTGGAGTCAGCTGCAGCCATAGAAAAAGCAAAATTTCCAACATCATGGGGCAGGTGGTCCAGTCTCTCTCCCTCACCCACCAGAGCTGATTCACAAGATCTTTCTTTCAAGTGTGCCAGTCTCTTCTGACCATGAAAGACTGCTGAGGAGCAAACCTGTGCAGTTGTGCATGTTCAGAGGTCCTCAGCCCACTTTGGAGTGACACATGCCTGCCATGCATCAATGGTAGAATACTGCCATCTTTTATACTGTGTTATTGACTGCACTTGTGGACTGAGGAAATCCACCTGGGGTTGATCTGAGAAAGGATGGGGTTGAGCAATCTCAGAAAATTGCAGGGTTCAAAGTCAGCCCATTTAATCCCAGTGTGTAACACTTCAGTAACTGCAAAAGACTAAGTAGAAAGTGGACAAAACTGCTCTCTCCACTTCCTCCCCTGTCTTAAGCCTCAACTTCTTTCTAACCCATATACAATGGGATTGATACCTTCAGTTTGGCACTAAAGTAAATTGAAATTTATTGATTTTTATTTATTTATTTATTTGGTTATTTTTACCCCATCCAATTCATTGTGGGTCTCTGAACAGCTTACCCATCTGTACTGGTCAAATTTGATAGGCATGGCTACTCCTCAGGATTCCACACAGCTTTTAATCATAAAAATCTTATTGGAATAAAAGGTCTTTTCCCTAGTTTATGATGATTAATAAATCTCTGGCAAGATTCTGGATCAAAGCAGTTTGCAAGGCTCTTCTCCCAAATTTCTCCTCACAGCAACAACCCTGTAAATCAGGCTAGGCTGAGAGTACATGACTAGCTCAAGACCCCCCAGTGAACTCCATGGCCAAGTGGGGACCGGTCCCTTAACTACTGAGTCCCAAGTGAAGCCCAAAAATCAACTGCATCCCCCTGAAACCCAGGCTTCGATTCCCTAAGGACCCAAACCCCTGGGTCTGCATTGGCAGATTGGTCTGTCTCAGTGACTCACCTTTTTGCTTTTTGTTTTAAATCTCAAATTCTTTCTGTCTTGAATATGAAGAAACTTTGCTGGTTTCTGTATAATGCAGCTGAACGAATTCTTACCTATCTCTAAGAAGATATTTTCACTGGGCATCATTTGCAGCAGGAAGGAGAAAAAATGTTTGATATCCTAAAGTACTTATATTGCAATTGTATACAACCCATTGAACTCAAATGTGCTTACTCAAGTTTAGGGATGGACTTATCCCTCAGTGTTGTATTCTCTCACATTGAATGAATTTGTAAATTGCTCACAAATTCCCACTGTTCTCCACTTGCCAAATTCAACAGGTTTACTTGTTCCAAGTACATTTATGTTATTTCTGTCTAGCATTTACTGTTAAAAATGAGAAGACTGGGGGGGGGGGGGTTGAGATTGAGATTGAGATTAAAGACAGACACACAATAACCTGTCCGTGAAATTCTCATTTCTACTCAGAAATTGTTCCATGAAATTTGGCTCATTCATCAGGGGTGATGTTCATGGTCCCACAATCCACCATCCAACCACAGCCACTCTGAGAACAGGAGGTGAGGGAGGCAGAGGCAAGTAGACCTGCTCTGTGTTTGTTTACATCTTACTTGTGGTGCAGGCTTTCTTTTCCTTGGTCCTTCTGGCCTGAAACCTGATGGGGAGGATGTCATGCCTGAGACCCTCCTTAATGACCTACTTTCTCCCTGTCCTCTATTGCTTTATAGAATATCTGGACCTTCCTCTTGCACTAACACTATTGTTAGCAGATTGCAGGAAGGGTTAAAGAGCCAGAAGGGAATACCTTGTAGCTTCAAAACGCAATGCAAGACCAAGGAAAACTGTGGGTGATGGAGAATAATTGGTAAGCAAACACAAATTAGGACATGATGGATCACCTGTGAACATAAGGTGCACCAATTCATGCCACCTCTGCACTGCTTTGTACCCAGACCTGGCAGACCTAGCACTGACCACAGGTTCTGCTGAGGAATGGGAAAGCAGACAATGCCTCCCACCATATTTCTCTCTTCTGCACTCCACACAGAGGGGAATGGAGCATTTGGGGAGGGGAGATGCGCTCTGCTCATTCCCATAAGTTGTTAGCAGGGTGGGCAGGATCCAGCCTCTTGGCCTCACAAGAAATTGTGAATGAGAGCTTGTTCTTCTGCAGTATGCTGCTGCCCCAGGTCCCAGATGGGGCCTGTGGAGATAGTAAGCTGCAGGACCTGGTGGCTACTCCATGCAATCATGCAGGAGTGAGCAAGACTGCTGGATCTTGACCTGTCAGATGCCTACACTTGAATAGCACAGGAATGCCCTATTCCTGTGCAGTTCTTCATGTTGTCTGAATGTTGAACTCCTTGTTGTTGAGGAAGACACAACCTGTAGTATTAATGCAAGAACAAACCATCACTTAAAATTCTGATGAGTTTCCCACTCTACAACCCAGAGCTCCACATCCAGAAAATCAAAAGGATGCAGGAATGGAACATTCCTGAGTTGTTTAGTAATGCAAGAGCAGGCAAATATAGTAGCCATATGCCTACTAAAAGAACCTATGACAGGTTAACAAACCATGGGTTGTTTAATTATATGAAATATGGCAGTCTTCTACATTGTGATTCCATCTTTAGTGGAGACCTGAAGAACGACCAGCATGTCTTTCTGTGGCATTTGCAGTGAAAGAGGTCAATGCAAAGCTCAAGATGTTACCAAATGTCAGCCTGGGATTCCACATCTATGACAGTTACCTAAGAGAATGGATGACTTATCAGAACAGTCCAAAATGTCTTTCCAGTTGGAAAAGGATGGTTCCCAATTACAGCTGTGGAAAGGAAAAGAAATTGATAGCTCTCCTTGGAGGTTTAAACTCCTCAGTTTCCCTCCACATGGCTGCTCTCATAGGCATCTACAAAGTCTCATGGGCAGAAGGAAATGCATGGTGCACTGAGCTTTTCAACTTCAGTATGTTTATATTTGCATTCTATTCTCAGGAGTTTATCCATTATTAGATGACTGTTGAGCTTCTGACACCATCAAGACACAGCCTCTTGGTTATCCAGTGAAATATACATGCTGAAGGAAAGGGTTTTGACCATTTACTCAAAATGTCTGCGTGTTGGGGAAACAGAATGGAACTTTTGAGGATTTTGAATTCTGAGAATCGGCATCCTTTCAAAGTGATTTCAAACCTTGAAGATTCTTAGGGCATGGTTTGGAAGCCTCATTCAGCCAGGAGTCAAATCAACTTCAACTCTTGGGCGCTGCATTTCAGTTGTGTTTGTGGTGCGGGGAGGGCGAAGGGATGGCACTGAAGGCAACAAGGCCCAAATGCAAATCAGAAAACAAAAATTCAGACTATTTTAGCTCCAGGTTCTTCCAACAGCAAAGACAAATACCCAAATTACCAGCATATTTTACTTCCAAGGTCTTACCACCAATACTTGAGCCTAAAGTGAGGCAAAAGAATGAACAAGTAAAAAGGAGGATGATTCCAACCTTTTTAGAAAATAGAAAAAAATGTGTAATGACCTTTGCATAAGAATGTGGAAAGGTAAGTGTCAAAAGCACAATATCTTAGTATGCAACTAACCCCACTTTGCAAGGTGCATCAGGCATTTCTGAATCTAAAATGGCAACTTCCACTTTAAAACATGGGCAATTTATAGAGATCTCCATTCACCTCTTTCTTTTCACAATGTACTTTAGAGTTAAGATTTAAGGATGGTACCCCTAAGTCATGTATTTGTGGAAAGTGGCTTCTCTTACACCACAGAGGAAAGTCTGTGACAAATGTTTGGTCTCTTTTCAGGTCTTTGGGTTGGATAACACTGATGGAGAGAAAAACTGAGTTCCCATGGGAGTGTGCACAGACCCACCTCAGTTATAATTATACACCGACAATTTCTCCTTCCCAAAATTTTGCAGAGCTGAGAGCAAACTGCACTGACATTCAAGTCCATCCTTTTCACCACAGTACATCACTCCCTTCCTACAACATTTGCATGATATTGATGGTGGCAACAATGTCAGAGACCTTTCTGCAAGCCTTTAATTAATCTCTCCTTGCCCAGAGTTTGCTACATACAAAGCACTCTCTGAGGCATCTAGCAGATCTGCAGGGAGCTTGAGTCCTTGTTCATCTGCCCCAAAAAAGAATATTTTCAAGGTCTCCTTTCTGCTGCTAGGTGGTTTCCAGTGTAAATGGAGGCCTTGGGTGTATAGTTTTGAAAGGTGTAAAAACAGGTGTTGTACCAATATAAAATTGTGCTAAGAAGATGAAGCTATCTCCCAAAACAAACAAGTAAATAGTGAGCATTCAGGAGAGAGACACAAACAACTCATGTACTTCTTCCACTGCCTTAGCATCTTTCTATTCCTTGCTTTTCCAATGTGAGAGCTCCAATGGTAGCAGAGAAGAAGAGGGCATTCCAGATGGTGGTGATGAGAATCTCAGAAAAACAATGTACCCAGAATATCCACAGTTTTCTCATGTCACAACACACACTTATCTTTGGGAGAAATGCGGGATAGCTCTTGATCTGGCATATAAAAAGGTAGGTGTCAAAAGCACAATACTCCTTGCCGTTATTCCCAAGAAGGAGCTCCACCACAGACCATGTGTCTTGTACCTCTTAGGCAGCCCATCTGAGAAGATATCCTTATATGTTTCTCCTGTGGACAGATAACAGTGTTGGTGCCACCTGTACAATGCTTAAACACAAAATAAGCAAAATATGGGTGAAGCCAACAATGTATAATTTGAGGAAGAGTACTGTTCTAAAGAAAAAAGAAAAAGAAAAAAGCAACAACTGCGCACCGGCACTCGACGCCTGAGAAGAACTGCTGCGCCTCAGCCTATGCCGAGTAGACCGCGCCGCACCGCCTGCCATTCCACCACCCACCTGGCTGTTCTGCCACACTCCTGCACGCGTTCGAGGTGTGCCGGCCGAGGCGGGACGTCCTGGGGGCTTGAAAGCCCACGGGGGGAGCCCAGCAGGAACAACAACTGCACACCGGCACGCGACGCCTGAGAAGAACTGCTGCGCCTCAGCCTACACTGAGTAGACCGCGCTGCGCTGCCCGCCATTCCACCACCCACCTGGCTGTTCTGCCACGCCCCTGCATGCGTTCGAGGCGTGCCGGCCGAGGCGGGCCGTCGGGAGCCCGGGGGCTTGAAAGCCCACGGGGGGAGCCCAGCGGGAGCAACAACTATGCACTGGCACTCGACGCCTGAGAAGAACTGCTGCACCTCAGCCTACACCGAGTAGACCGTGCCGCGCCGCCCGCCATTCCACCACCCACCTGGCTGTTCTGCCATGCCCCTGCACACGTTCGAGGCGTGCCGGCTGAGGCGGGACGTCGGGAGCCCGGGGGCTTGAAAGCGCCGGCGGCGGCCGGGGCCGGCGACCTCGGGCTGGCGGCCGAAGGGCGTCGGCCAAAGGGCGGTCGCCGCCGTTTGGGGGGGGCTGAGTGGGGGGCTGGGCTGGGCAGGGGGCTCTCACTCTCGTTGTGTTAGGCCCTCCTGCTGAGCGCTGAATTTTTTTTTTTTAATGTTTTTATAATTTTATAGTGTTTTATGGAGTTGTCCCTGGCCATGCTGCTGCTTGCATTTCCTGGGGAGCGCACCGGCGCGGCCATTGGGGTGGTGATGGGCAGAGGATGTAATTGTAGTGGGAGCTTAACGCGTCCGCATAGAAGAAGGAGGGACAGATGGTTGACACCTGTCCCTACTTCTGGTTTTGCTCCCAGCCAGAGTGTGCCAGGGATTCTTGTCAGTCGCCCCTCGGGCCTGATGGTGCTGTTGCTTAATGCCAGGTCGGTCAATAACAAATCTGCCCTCATCCATGACTTGATTGTGGATGAGGGGGCCGACCTGGCCTGCATAACGGAGACCTGGGCAGGAGAAAGGGGGGATGTGGCCCTCTCCCAACTGTGCCCACCCAGGTATCTGTTTCAGCACTGTTCCTGCCCGGAGGGGAGGGGAGGGGGGTCGCTTTGGTCTACCAAGCTTCCATCTCTCTCACGGGACTTCCTGTCCCTTCGAGACCAGGGCTGGAGTGCCTCTACTTGGTGTTGGGCAACCGAGACAGATTGGGGATTCTGTTGGTGTACCGTGCACCCTTCTGCCCAACAGTCTCCCTGCCTGAGCTGATGGAGACCGTCTCGGACCTGGTGTTGAGGACCCCCAGGATGTTGGTCCTGGGGGACTTCAATCTCCATGCTGAGACTGATCTGACCGGGGTGGCTCAGGACTTCATGGCCTGCATGACGGCCATGGGGCTGTCTCAACATGTCACCGGCAACACCCATGAACATGGACACACTCTGGACCTGGTTTTCTCGACGGGGCAGGAAGAGGGTGGTCTGAGGGTGGCGAATTTATGCTTGACTCCCCTGTCATGGTCAGATCACTTCCTCGTGAGGTTTGTGCTCGAGAGTGACCTCTCCCTCTGTAAGGGTGCGGACCCGATTGTGTGGGTCCGCCCCCGGAGCCGGATGGATCCGGAAGGATTCCTGAAGGCTCTGGGGGAGTTTCCGGCTGACAAGACGGGTGCTCCTGTCGAGGCTCTGGTCGAACTGTGGAATGGGGAGATAACCAGGGCTGTAGACATGATCGCTCCTAAGCGCCTTCTCCCACCGGGCAGAGCCCGGTCTTCCCCTTGGTATACTCCTGAACTGAGGACGATGAAGCAGGTTGGGAGACGGCTAGAGCGTAGGTGGAGGAAATCACGGGATGAATCTGACTGAACACACTTAAGAGCCCACTGTTGGGCCTATGCTGTGGCGGTGAGGGCGGCGAAAAAGAGATTTTTTTCCACTTCCATTGCCTCCTCACAATGCCGTCCGGTGGAGCTCTTTCGAGTGGTGCAAGGCCTGGTCTGTCCAGGTCCGAAAGAAGATCAGATTCCACCCTCAAAGGCCCGCTGTGACAACTTTGCCAGGCATTTCAGGGAGAAAATCGCTCAGATTCGTCACGAGCTGGATTCCACTATTGAGTCAGAGGTCTTAAGGGAGACACCGATGCTACCATCTGGTCCAGAATTATTGGATGAATTTCAGTTACTGCGGCCCGATGATGTGGACAAGGTGCTTGGACGAGTACGTCCCACCACTTTCCTTTTGGACCCTTGCCCGTCTTGGTTAATAAAGCATTCCAAGCACGGGATTGGAACCTGGATCTTGGAAGTGGTTAACGCTTCTCTGAGGGAGGGTCGGGTGCCTGCCCCTTTAAAGGAGGCGGTAGTCCGACCGGTCCTGAAGAAGGCATCACTGGATCCAGAGATGGCCACTAATTATAGACCAGTGGCCAACATCCCGTTTCTGGGCAAGGTGTTAGAGCAAGTGGTGGCGGGACAACTCCAAGCACTCTTGGATGAAACTGATTATCTGGACCCATTTCAGTCCGGCTTCAGACCCGGGTACGGTACTGAATGTGCCTTGGTTGCCCTGTACGATGCCCTGTGCAGGGAGAAGGACAGGGGGAGTGCATCCCTGTTGGTTCTCCTGGACCTCTCGGCGGCTTTCGATACCATCGACCATGGTATCCTTCTGGATAGGCTTGCGGGATTGGGGGTCGGAGGCACTGCTTTGCAGTGGTTCCACTCCTATCTCAATGGCCAATTCCAGAAGGTGGTGCTGGGGGACTATGGCTCTGCACCATGGCAGCTATGCCATGGAGTACCGCAGGGGTCCATTTTGTCCCCCTTGCTGTTTAACATCCACATGAAACCGCTGGGAGAGGTCATCAGGAGGTGTGGGCTGCGGAATCACCAGTACGCTGATGATACCCAGCTCTACCTCTCGTTTTCCACCAATCCAGGTGAGGCAGTGGCTGTACTGAACCGGTGCCTGGCTGAGGTAATGGGCTGGATGAGGGCCAATAAACTGAAGCTCAATCCAGACAAGACGGAGGTCCTGTTGGTAGGCGGTTCTGGCTTCGGAGAAGGTGAATTGAACCTTGTCCTGAACGGGGTTGCACTCCCTCCTAGGGATAAGGTCCGCAGCTTGGGAGTGCTCCTCGACCCAGAGCTTTCACTCGAAGCTCAGGTAACAGCAGCGGCGAGGAGCGCTTTCCTCCAGCTTCGGCTGATTCATCAGCTGCGCCCCTATCTGGAGTACGACAGCCTCGCAACAGTGACTCATGCACTGGTGACTTCCCGTCTTGACTTCTGTAACGCGCTCTACGTGGGGCTACCCTTGAAGACAGTCCGGATACTTCAGTTGGTTCAAAATAGAGCTGCCAGGCTGCTGACGGGAACTGGACGTTATGCTCACATGACTCCAGTTCTCTGGCAGCTTCATTGGCTTCCCATTGAAGTCCGGGCCCAATTCAAGGTGTTGGTGATGACCTATAAAGCCCTAAACGGCTTGGGTCCTGGTTACCTGAAGGAGCGCTTACGTCCATATATGCCCAGTTGCCCCTTGAGATCAGCGGGAGAGGCCCTCCTCCGGGAGCCCTCAGTGAAGGAAATTAGGAGGGTGGCTACTCGGAGGAGGGCTTTCTCAGCGGTGGCGCCTAAGTTATGGAATGCGCTCCCCAGAGAGGTCTGCCTGGCGCCATCGTTATTTGTTTTTCAGTGCCAGGCGAAGACCTTTTTATTTAAGCAGCATTTTTAATGTTAATAGTATTGAATTTTATTCAGCCAGGGCGGCTTATTTTATTTTACTGTATGTATTTTAATTGTTATTGTTTTAACGTATTTTGTATTTTATTTGATATTGTAAGCCGCCCCGAGGCCTCGGCAAGGGGCGGCATAGAAATGTTTTAATAAATAAATAAATAAATAAATATGTTTGATACATTCAAATCATTTCAAAATCACTTCCTTCATTTATTTATTTATGCCTTTTATAGACCATCTATCTACTAGCATCTCGGGACAGGTTACTACATAGCACAGATAAAAACAGGGCACCTGAAGAAGGTCCTCTGCCTCAGATCACAAGGGATGGTATGGCATATAGGGAAGGTGATGCTCCTTCAGGTAGCAAGGATCCAAGTAATTTATGGCTTTAGAGGTCATCACCAGCACCTGAAATTTGGCCTGGACTTCAATTGGCTGCCAATGTAGGTGGTAAAGGACTGACATTATATGTGAATACCTGCCAGTCCCTGTTAATATCCGGGCAGCTCTATTCTGAAACAACTGAAGTATCCGAACTGCCTTAAGGACTGTCCCACATGGAGTGCATTACAGTAATCCAGTTGGGAAGTTACCAGGAAATGGGTACCTGCTGCTAGACATTGCTCATCCAGGTAAGGATGCAGTTGGTAAATCAGCCAAAGCTGAAGAAAAGCATTCCTCACCACCACTGCCAGCTGAGATTCTAGTGACAGCTCTGGATCCAGGGGCACTCCCAAACTGTGCACTCTGTCCTTTAGGTGGAGTGCAACCCCATCCAGAACAGGGCTAATATCACTCACCTGGAAGGCTGAACCACCCACCAACAGAACCTCCATCTTGTCTGGATTAAGCCTCAATTTATTGGCCCTCATCCAGTCCATTAACACAGCCAGACACTGGTTAAGGACAACCACTGCCTCAACCGGACTGGATGTAAAAGATAGGTAGAGCTGGGTGTCATCAGTATACTGGTGACTCCACAGCCCAAACCTCCAGATGATCTCTCTCAGTCATTTCATGTAGATGTTGAAAAGCATGGGAGATAAAATGGAACCCTGTGAAACTCCATGGCAAAGCTTCCATGGCACAGAGCCATAATCCCCCAGGACCACCTTTTGGAATCAGCCAGCCAAGTACAAGTGGAACCAATGCAAAGCCATACTTCCAATTCCCAACATTGCCAGCTTATACAGAGGGATGCCATGGCTGCTGGTAACCAAAGCTGCTGAGAGGTACAGGAGAATTAACAGGGATGCACTCCCCCTGTCCCTTTCCTTGCCAGGGCTGAAGCAAGATTGAAATACTTCTAGGTGGTCCATTTCCTCCAAGATCACCTGGAGTTGTCCGGACACCACCCACTTGAGCACCTTACCCAAAAATGGGTTTAGTCAACAGCCTATATCTGGCAGCTATCTCTGGGTCTGGGTTGGCTCTGTTCAGTACAGGCCTAATCACTGCCTCCTTCAAAGGGGCTGGGACCCAACCCTCCCTCAGAGAGGCATTGATAACCTCCTGGACCCAGGTACATATCCCATCTTTGGTTCTGAAGAGCAGCCATGTGGAGCAAGGGTCAAGCAGACAAGTGGTGGATTAGACTAGTCCCAACACCTTGTCCACAGCCTCAGACTGCAACAATTGAAACTTATCTAATAAAGATGGACCAGACGGTGCTCTGGACACTTTCTGATCTAAAACCATGTCAGCTGTGAGTGATTTTATCCCTAAAGTGCTGGGCAAAGACTTCACAGTGAGCTATTGAAGATGCAACGAAGTCCTTTTTAGGCCCAGAATGTAATAGACCCTGCACCACCCAAAAGAGCGCAGCTGGGCAGCACTGTGAGGATGCAATGGAAGTGGAGAAGAATTCCTCCTTCGCCGCCCTCACCACCACAGCATAGGCTCGATAATGAGATGTAAGATGTGCTCAGATTCATCACAGGATTTTCTCCACCTATGTTCTAATTGTCTCCCAGGCTGTTTCATCACCTGAAGCCCAGTCATATACCATGCTTCCAAGCAGGCTTTGCATGACAGGAGAGGACACTTAGGAGCTATCGTGTCTATTGCCCCAGTCATTTCTGCATTCCACAAATCAACCGGGGCATTAACAGGAGCACCAGCTCTATCAACTGGGAAATGCCCCAGGAATATCTGGATCCATAAGACTCCAGGGGCAGACCATCTTAAAATGGTCCACAACCTTGCAGAGGGAGAAACTGGCCTCGAGTTCAAACTTCATGAGGAAGTGAAATGACTGTGGCAAAGGGGATGGAGTCAAATCCCTCACTTCCAGTTTACCATCTTCCTTCCCTGTGGAGAAAACCAGGTCCAGAGAGTGACCTCTTTCATGCACTGGGCAAGTGATGTCTTGAGAGAGCCCCATGGCTGTCATGGCAGCCATTAAATCCTGAACTGCCCCAGTCAGAACAGTCTCAGCATGTATGTTGAAGTTCCACAGCACCTACATCACTTGGGTTCTAAATACCAGGTCTGAGATTATCTCTGGCAGCTCAGGCAGGGAGTCTGTTGGGCAGAAGGATGCATGTTACTCCCAGGGAATCGCTAATCTGCCTTGATCACCAGGCACAATCACTCCAGACGTGGCCTCAACAGGACAGGAAGCCCCGCAAGGGTGATTGAATTTCAGCACTGAACTCAACACCAGAAAGGAAGGAGTTACACATTTCCAGAGTGCAAAAATGTTTCCACTCAATGTAAAACTCTAATGAACAATGCACTACAGAAGGACAAAGTGACAGGTCTCTATTTTACATCTTACCGTCTTGTCAAATGCCCTTTGAGATTTAGCTCAGGCATCATTATAATGATATAGCATTTAGGAAGGAAAATACAAGCCAATAGGCCTGCCCCAGAACCTAAGATAGAGAAGATCTCCACAGCCACCAGGTATTTTCCTTTGGTGCTCAGGTAGGTTGGGACAAAGGAGAACCATACACTGCAGAAAATCACCATGCTGAACATGATGAATTTGGCTTTGTTGAACGTGTCTGGCAATTTCCTGGCTAGGAAAGCCACAGTAAAGCTGGCAATGGCCAGCAAGCCCTTATAGACCAAGACACAGTAAAACATCACAGCTGAGTCCTCATTGCATTCTAGGATGATTTGGTCCTTTGCTGAGTGCCGATTCATATCTGGGAAAGGAGGAGAAGTACTTAACCAAAGTACACAAATGACTGCCTGTACAGAAGAGCCAGAGAGCACAAGAAAAATTACTATTCTTTTCCCCACCCATTTTCTTATTCTGGATCCGGGTTTGGTGGTCAAGAATGCCATGACCACAGTTGTGGTTTTTGCCAAGAGAGAAGAAAGGGCCACCGAGAAGATGGTGCCGAAGGCAGTTTGTCGGATGAGGCAGGCAACCTTTTCAGGCTTCCCAATGAAGAGCAGGGAGGAGAGGAAGCAAAGCAGGAGGGAGATGAGGAGTATGTAGGTCAGGCCTCGGTTGTTCGCTTTGATGATGGGTGTGTCCTTGTGCTTTAGAAATATCCTCAGGACTGAAACTGTCATGAAAGCAAAAGTAATAGCCAATATAATGAAGATGATTCCTAAAGGTTCTTTGTATGAGAAGTAGCTCAGAACATGGGGGAGGCAATGATTTTGGTTCTTGTTGGGATAGTCATCTTCTGGACATTCCACACTGGTATCCATATCTGAAAGTAGGAGAGGGTAGGAGGAGAAGGATTAGCAAGAAGTAAAATTGTGGTTCTATTGAATGTTGCAAGAGGTCCAGCAGAGCATTGGCAAAGGTATCCATTAGCCTGAAACTCATATTACTGAAGAACCACCCACTCAAATATCTTCTCAAGCACTCATTTTCAATACTTGGTAAAGCAGCAGTGATAATTGGAAGTCAAGCTAAACTGAAAGCAAATTCATTACCAGAAAGGGCAATAATTCATTTCAATCATAGGGACATGCCTGCAATCCCCAGAGAGGTCCACCTGGCACCGTCATTATTTGTTTTTCGGCACCAGGCGAAGACCTTTTTATTTAAGCAGCATTTTAAATGTTAATACTATTGAATTTTATCTGGCTGGTTTTAATTTTGTTTTAATTTATTGTTGTAAGCCGCCCCGAGGCTTCGGCAAATGGGGCGGCATAAAAATGTTTTAATAAATAAATAAATAAGTCATCTGTGTGGCAAAGAGAGGTAGTGTGGTGATGCCCTCATGATTTGTGGTGTCTTCATATCAGTTCATCTATACACTTTATCAATGCAATCAGAGAGTCTCTTGTATTTCCAATAATGGGCTCAAGTTTCAGTAAGCCAGATTTAAGATGCATCTTGGGAAAAACTTCCTGATTGTTAAAAAAAATATGACTGTCAAACAAATGATTTAGGAAGGTCACGGGCTTTCCCACAATTCTAGATAGTGCTGGACAGCTCTCTGTCAAAGGTGCTTTGACTGGGAGTCCTTACAGGCCTTTTCCCATCTTACTGATCTGCAATTCACCTAGGAATCACCTAGGAAAGCCAAGCATGGTTGGGTCACTTAAGAATGCCAAGCAATTGAAATGATCCCCAATCTTCAGAAGGAGTTTGGAGAAAGGCCAACAGTGATTCTGTGTTCAAAGTGTACTCTGAAAATATTCCTCCTTTTGGGGGTTCCATTTTGCACAGGACATTTTCAGAGTGTGTGATCTTCAACAGCAGCATTCAAAGGGCAAATACGATTTCAGGCTGCATGAACAGAAGCATCACTTGCAAAACATGTGGAGCCCTAGTTCCACTCTTCTCAGCACTACATAGTCGGAAGGAAGGAAGGAAGGAAGGAGGAGGGGAGGGGGAGGGGAGGGGGAGGAAGGGAGGGAAACTTATGCAGCTTCATTGATCAGCATCAGTGTGGGTTGCTGCACAAAAGAGGGGCTGTTGTGAAAAAAGAAAACTTGAGAGACGATCGCACCTATGACAAACATGCCTGGCTGATAACATTGGTGGGGTGTAGGAAGGGGATCTGTGGGTATAGCACAGTTAATAGAATGAGTCTCAAATTCTGTATGTAACTGCAAAACAAGCATCAGAACTCCTAGAACCACCATCTTCATGCCAACATTCTCATCAGGATTGATTCCTGTGTTCCCTGAATACCATGCACTTTAGGTCATTCTTTCATGAATGCACTGAGATGCTGAAGATGCACAGATGGAAAACTCCCAGGTTTGCTATATTGCAACTTCATTGCCACTTTCTCTTTCTGGATCCTTTGCAAAGATGATCTTTCCTTCACACTTACCCACAATCTTGAAGGAATTATTAGCGCATTTGAAAGGACAGTGCAATCACTAGGTCAAATATGTTTTTATGGCACTGTAATAACACCCTAATGAGTTCAGTAGTGTGGCACTTGGAAATGTAAACATGCTTAGATGGAAAGACCATGTGCAAGGAGTATCCTCCAGAGGATCAATGTTTCCCATGGCATGACACAAAGGAAAGCACTTGAAAGAGAAATTGTAATGCCTATCATTTTTGTTTTGTTTTGTAGCACATTAGGATAGAAGATTCCTCCTGACTTCATAACTGGGATCAATGATGTGGCCTGGAGGACTCCCAAACCCACTCCTGAGCCTCCCTCTTCTCCTTCCCTTCATCTTGCATGAACTCAGGAATTTGGGCAAGCCAGCCTGCCTGGGGATTGCAATGAACTGAGTTTCCCATTGTCTGGTGGGGTGGTGGAAGGAAGGAACACTCGGCATTGTCACCAGCATTCCAATGCCTGACTGACTGGCGTGCCATGTGACTCTCCCCCCAAATACTCCAAATGTCCCCACCCCTCCATCCATGTGAAGCTCTGAGTGTAGCCCTGCCCTGGGTCTCCATAAAGGGCTTGTGGTCCATGAGAAATGACAGTGAATCTGCAGGCAACGGCATAGATCTTTCAGAGATAGATTAAACTGCTGCAGCAAAATCCCTTCATGAGCCAGGCTTCTTAACCATGCATGAATGACAAGGACAAACTCTCACTCACAGGGCAGAGGCATACTACACAACTAGTGCATGGTGAGGTGGTATTGTTTTTTGATAAAAGAAGCTATAAACATTGAAGTACTTCCAAAAACATTGTGGTATGTTCCAAAAACCAAACTCAGCTTGTTTTTTTAGGAATCATGAACACAAACAGCTGTCTGTTCTTTGGATTCTTTTCACCACCAATATGGAAAACACAGTTTTTAGTTAAAATCTGTTTTGGGTTCTGGTTGTTTAACTTGTTTTGGTTGTATCCTTGCATAACATTTTGGTTATTGTTTTGCTGTTTCCATATCTACCTTTTGTAAGCCATCCCAAGAGCAATATGCTGGGTGAACGGTATATCAATTTCATAGCATACAAATAAATTATATAAGAAATAAATATGAATGCAGTTCATCATGGACCTGCAGCCAGTGATGAGAGCCATTTGGTCAGTGGCCACTTTTGCCAAGCTACCAGCCAGACAGTGTCCCTGAAAGGTGTAGCTATGTGGCACTGTCAGAGGTGTCCTCTCTTGGCCCACCTTCTGCCCCATTGATCATCTCTGGGGCAGGAGTGAGCAACCAGATGATGAGTGAGAGGTGGAGACTCAGCAGGTGGAAAAAGTGGGAATCAGACATTGACATCAGTGGACTAAATCATAGGAATCAGTGGACTAAAGTCCATGCGGTCGCAATGGGTCGGATAAGACTTTGCAACTAGCAACAACAGCAACAAAATACATGTTACAATGATTCCTATTTTTATTCTTATAAAACCTTTCCAGAGCTATGAGCCATGGAAGAGACAGATCTCTGTGATCTAACAAGGCCTTACAAATTAGGTTACAATCTCTTCTGTTCCTTGAAGGCCACAGTTATGCTTAGGGTGCCATGTACTTTGGACTCAGGCAATCCAATTTCTATGCTATTTCTAGAAGCAGTATAAATTATGAAAACAGAAGATTTATAAAGGAAATAGAAAGGAAATTATGCACCTATGGCCAAAGCTATCACGGTGAGAGGTGTTGCCATGCTCCAATTTACCAACCTAGTGTGTTAGGAAGCAAAGGCTGTTTCTCACTCCAAATCTTGTTAGCAGTCCAGCATCCTGCACATCCAATCTTATGAGAGTGGACAGCTGCAGAACACCCATTGTCAATGTTCATGAATGCAGGCACCACCACTGCTTTTGCATTTCAATATGAATTTGATATTAAAGGAGCCAATGCACTATGATTGTTGGATGATACGTAGGGAGGGTTACAACCCTGTTTCAGTGCCTCTTTTACCTCTTCTCCAAAACTAAGACAGCAAGTTTCTATCAAAAAGTCCACCCAAGGCCTACTGTAGGAGAGAGAATAGTATCAATTCCCATTTCCCCAACAATGGGAAAAAAATGCATGGTGAAAAAGGCAGTCAAATTTTAATGAAGATGCATGAGGGTGAGAGAGACTTTCTCACACTCATAGTACAAAAACATAACACCATATTTATTTATTTAAAGCCTTTCTAACCCGTCCTTTGGCCAAGCCTCAGAACAGCTTACAAAAAATCAATGATATAAAATACAATTAAAACTTCCAATAAAAGCAATTTTACAAACAATAGCAATTCAAAAATAAATAAAGGAAGGAAGAATAAGAAGGAAAAAGGAAATGCAAAAAGAATAAAGAGTCAGCGCAAGAAAGACCTCTCTGGGGAGCACATTCCACAGTCTGGGTGCCACCAAGGAGAAGGCCGTCCTCCAAGTAGATACCCTCTGTACCTCCTTTAAAGAGGATTCCCGGAGCAAGGCTTCCCCTGTTGACCTTAAAGAGCATGAGGGCATGTAGGGGGAGAGACGTTCCTTCATGTAGCCTGGTCCCAAGCCATTTAGGGCTTTATAGGTTAGTACTAGCACCTTGACTTGGGCTCACACTTCAGTTGGGAGCCTGTGAAGCTGGTAGAGGACTGGTGTTATAGGAGAACAACAACCAGCAACCCGGCAGCGCTATTTTGTACCAATTGAAATATCCGAACAGTTTTCAAGGGCAGCCCCACATATAGTACATTATAGTAATCCAACTGGGAAGTTACCAGAGCATGTGGCACCATCGCTAGGCAGAGCTTGTCCAGGTAAGGACACAGCTGTTGGATCAGCCGAAGCTGAAGGAAGGCGCTCCTCACCACTGTTGTCACCAAGGCCTCTGGGGACAGTGCCAAATGGAGCAGCACTCCTAGGCTGAGAACCCTGTTCTTTAGAGGAAGTGCAACCCCATCCAGGACAGGATCAAAATCACTTACCTGAAAACCTGAACTGCCCTCCAAAACAACATCCATCTTATTTGGATTGAGTTTCAGTTAATTGGCCCTTATCCAGCCCATTAGCTCAGCCAAGCACTGATTCAGCACAGCCACTGCCTCAACCAGATTAGATGTAAACGAGATGTAGAGCTGGGTATCATCAGCATACTGATGAGTTCACAGCCCAAACCTCCTGATGACCTCTCCCAGCGGATTCATGTAGATGTTAAAGAGCATGTGGGACAAGATAGACCCCTGCAGTACCCCATGGCATAGCTACCATGCGCAGAGCTATAGTCCCCCAGCACCACCTTCTGGAATCGACTAGCCAGATAGAAGCAGAAACACTGCCATGCAGATCCTCCAACTACCAACCTGGCCAGCCTATCTAGAAGGATACCCTAGTCAATGGTATTGAAAGCCACTGAGAGATCCAGGAGAACCAACAGGGACACACTCCCCCTGTCCCTCTCCCTGCACATGTCATTGTACAGGGTGTCATCGAACAGGGTACTTTAACCAGGTCTGACGCTGGACTGAAATGGGTCCAGATAATCTGCTTCATCCAAGAGTGCCTGGAATTGTCCCGCCACCACCCACTCCAACACCTTGCCCAAGAACAGGATGTTGGTCACCTGTGTATAATTGATGGCCACCTCTAGGTCCAGGGATGACTTCTTCAGGATGGGTCTGATCACTGCCTCCTTTAAAGGGGAGGGACCCAGCCCTTCTTCAGTGAATCGTTAATTACCTCCTAGACCCAGGGACCAATCCTGTAACTAGCTTTCGTAAGTAGCCAGGAAGGGCCAGGTGTTCGGCCATACCATAGCAAACATCTTGTCCACTTCCTCAGGCCACAACAACTGAAACTCATCCAATAATGATGGACCAGATGGCACTCTGGACGCCTCCCAGTTTGGAATCAGATCAACTGTGGAGTCCAGCTCGTGGCAAATCTGAGCAATTTTCTTCTTGAAGTGTTGAGCAAAGTCGTAACAGTGGGCTGCTGAGGGTATCACCACATCTTTATTTTGGTCAGCATGTGTAAGGCCACACACCACTCGAAAAAGTTCCACTGGATGGCACTGTGAGGAGGCAATGGAAGTGGAAAGGAATTGCCTCTTTGCTGTCCTCTCTGCCACACCATAGGATCAATAGTGAGCACATAAATGTGTTCAGTCAGATTCATCCCATGATTTCCTCCACCTGTGCTCTATTAGTCTCCCAGCCTGCTTCATTGCTTGCATCTCAGGCATATACCATGGTGCTGAGCAGGCTCTGCTAGATGGGAGAGGACACTTGGGAACAAAAGTGTTGATTGCCCTGGCCATTTTCCCATTGCACAAAATGACTAGGGCATCAACAGGAGCGCCAGCTTTATCTACTGTAAAATCCCCCAGAGCAATCAGGAATCCATCTGGATCTATAAGACTCTGGGTTTGGACCATCTTAATACAGGCTGCACCCTTCTGGAGGGAGAGATCAGCCCTGAGCTCCAACCTTACAAGGAAGTGATCTTGTAAGGAGGAGGGGGAAAGAAATGAAGAAAAAAGGGAAGGAAGGAAGGA
>NW_025335617.1:3172-5587 GCF_004798865.1 Varanus komodoensis | reverse complement strand
AGGTCAGCATTGCTCAATGTGATTTGTGTCCCTTGCTTGTACCCACCTGCCATGCTTCTGCTTTGTGAAGCGCTGGCCTCCCTCCTGCTACCCATCTCCCCCTGGAAGCAGAGATGGCATGCAAGTCCTGTGCCACAGCATGAACGGCATTGTAGACATTGTAACTGTGCCCAGTCATGCTCATTTCAAAGAAATAGCAAGGAAAGCTGTCCAACCGTTCCTTTCCAGAGCACAATGCCTTTCCTTCCCCATTAACATTTGGGATGTCTACTCGACAACTGAAGGCCTGCTCCCAGAAATCCTGAAGGAAATTGTCTCCTTTCCTCCAGTTAGGCCTTATGGTCTGAACAAATGGTTCAGATCCAGGTTGCTGTCTTGAATGAACTGCAAAAGATATGGCACCATGGAAATGCGGGATGTAGCAATCCACACTTTCTCCAAGGGTGGCAATAAGAAAAATGATGCCACAGACATCATCATTCTCAAATTCTGCCAGGATGGATGTTCTCCATGTACAAAACAGGCACTGGCTCTTCTTTCCATGAGAATGGGATAGTTTTCCACAAGATTTAAAAGCTGATCTGCATACTCATCCAAATAAGACCGCTTTGGTAATCCAAACATGAAGGCATAGCAGATATCATTCTGGGAAAGCAGTGGGACTATGGTCTGCAAGAATTTGTCCCCGAAGTAATCCTCCACTGCCAGGAGCCCAGTCCATGTCCCTTCAAAATGCTGAAATAAGCGCACAACCCCCAGATACTGATAGGCTTCCTTGGGCACCATCTGGTACAAAAAGGGGGATTGTTTTGTCTCCATGGGCTTGGGAAAATGACCCATAAATGAGCTGAAATCAAATACATGAAGTACACAAAAGATTTAGAATGTAATGTCAACTTTTATCCCATGAAATTTCCATTATTCCATGGAAAGAGCCTACCTGTGGGATCTTGTACATGACAGTGATGATGGACATAATTTCAGAGACTTCAGTCACAAGTCCTCCAATGACAGCAACTATTTTTTTCTGAGCACCACACCTGAAATTGGGGACAAATCTGTGGTATGTGCAAAGCAGTTCCATGGAGGCCTTGTATCGCATTCTTGCAATGTAGTAGCCACTGAGAATGTGAAAGCCCAGAGTGAAATTTGGCAAGATTTTGGGATTCCCATTGATCTTGTCTACAGCAAAGGACATGGCCAGGATGTTCTGGTACTCCTTGGGCATGGAACTGCAATGAGAATATTTCAGCCCTAAAGTGTGGAAGTGAAATATGCAATGGCAAACATAGTGATGTATCTTATATAGAATTGTCTCAATTATCAGTCATTTCAATTGTTTTCATCAGTGATAATTCCCATCTTCCGTATATGCACCTTCCGCACACATAATGGATATTAAGTTTATCACACAATAGATCCTCCTCTAATATACCCACTTAGTATGCCTGAGAGGAGAATGCATGCTGCAGAGAGTAAAGAGAAGTGAGCAAGCCAAAGGGTAATGTTGGTTTCATAGCGTTTTTCTGACAGATAATAGGGTAAGTCCAAAAGGGGTTCCAACAGTGGTCTTCCAATAAACTTTCTCCAATTGCAACTTTGGTTTTCATGTGTAATGTTAATACTTCTCCAAGTCCATGCACTTTCTCACATTCATTAAATAGAAACTAGTCTCACTGTGCTGCTTCTTTTCACAGCTCTTCCTATGTCTCCAATCCATGCATACATAAGCTTCCTCTATTTCCTCAGTATGGGATCTTCCCTTGAACTTCCCTCTCTGTTCCCAGACTCACCATGTTGAGTTTTATTTTCTGTATGCTTTGTCTTGATGCTGGTGGGAAGCAATTGCTCTGCCAGTAACTAGGAGTTTCATTAGACTAAATGGAAGCATCCAAGATAGTGTTGGATAGCTATCAGTCAAAGATGCTTTGACGCAGAATCCTTACAAACCCCGTCCCATCCTACTGGCCTATTATTTTTTTCATCCAGGAGAGCCAAGTGTAGTTGGTTCATTTAATGATGCCAAGCAATCTAAATGATCCCCAGTATGTAGAAGGAGGTTGGATAAAGGCAGAAAATGATTCGGTGTTCAAAGTATACTCTGAACACATGCCTCCTTATGAGTGCTCCATTTTGCACAGAAATGTATGATCTTCAACAGCTTCATTCAACATTCAAATACTATTTTCGGCTGCATGAACAGAAGCATCACCTCCAAAGCAAGTGATGTACTAGTTCCACTCTACTCAGCACTAGTCAAACCTCAGCTGAAGTTCTGTGCCCAGTTCAGGGCACCTGAGCTTTAAAAGATGCATAAAAGGTAAAAGGAGTAGACAGTAGGGCAACAAGGTTGATTCAGGGACTGGAGGTAAAACCCTATGAGGAAAGACATGGTTGAAGTCATACTCCTGTGAA
>NW_025335617.1:0-2748 GCF_004798865.1 Varanus komodoensis | reverse complement strand
GTTCTGCTGATTCCATTGGTGAAGGATTAGCTCAGCCTGAAAGGAAAAGGTTGGAGAATCGCCAGAGCCAGAAGAACAGAGCATTGTCCCTCTTCTTTACTGAAGCGGTGTATTGCATCATCATTGAGGTTGGTGCGAGATGTCAATGCATGTTTTTTTTGCCCCGAAGCAAAGTTTGATGGTACTTGCTAAGTAAATGTTCAGACCAGGACTTGAATATGATGCAGATAGATTCACACAAAAACTCTATAGCAGAAAAATTGATTTTTCTTCAACTAATTTCAGTAAACAACATTCAAAAACTTTCTGTTGGCAATGGGTGGTCTTATCTTTAAAACTGCCCTGTAGTTGGGGTCAGTTTGAATTGCCCTTCTGGACCCCTTGTAACTCAGTGCCTCTTTTCACACTGAGATTAAGGAATCCATCTTCCCTCTTGACATCTGTAGTATCCTAAGCCTAAACTTAAGCCTAAGCCTAACCCTCCCCCTCCCCTCCCCTCCTCTCATCTATTTTTTCATTTAATTGAATATTATTTTACTATAAACCAGACCCGGAATTACACAAGTATAAAACAATACATATCATATAGCAATGATAAGCATATTTAAAAAATACAAAAGTCACACTGCTACCTCCACCAGGACCAAGAAAAACATGCTACTTAATGTAAAATCATTGAATCATTTAAGTTGCTCCATTCCAATTCCCCTTCCGGATCTGCTTGAATCTTGTGATGTCTCACACCCATCTCCCTATTTAAGAACATATTCAATGAACAACCTTCAAATATCTTCAAAACGTTTTTCACATATCAAACCTTTACTCCACCTATCATTAAAGACAATATCCAATTAAAGATTGTGTCTTTGTAACAATCCTTTATTTGAGAATCACCTTTTACAAAACTCTGTATCACTTCAATTGGCAGTTTTTCTCCTATTTGATTTGCTAGATTTTCTTGTACTATGCCTGAGGGGTAGCAGGAAGTACAGCTTCAGAGTTTGATGGGAGGAGGAAGAAGAGGGTGGATTTGGATTCTCCGCAGAAGAAATCCAAAGACAGCGGTGGGGTGACCAAAGGTCTGCTGGATGAGGGATGCTGCAGACACTCATCTTGAGCACAGCATAACGAAACCTTTCTGGAAAGAAATGCCACAATACTCCAATGTCCTCCTTCAGAGCAAAATGACATTTGATTAAGTCCTCAAACTTCAAACTGCTCACCTCTCACAAGCCATGCATGCACGATGCTGAAGGGCTTAAATTGCCCCAGTTTTGCTTTGCGTTTTGAGGCAAAAAGCTCTGTTCAAAGTCCATGGAAGTACAACAGGAATTGCCCTTCCTCAATGCAGAGCCTCTGCAAATTACTGGTTTCTATTTGAGGAACTCTTTTTAGTCGAGCTGCATGGCATTCCAAATAGATTCAGGCCACGTATTTCAAAGAAGCTTTGTTTGAAGTAAGAAGAAACTAGAAAAATTAAAGGATCACGAGATGAGATCATAAACACAAATTGTCCTGGGGTCTAACTATGCATGCAAGGTGCTTAGGGGTCTCTTATGCCCTAGTTTTGTTTTGTGTTCTGATGAAAACAGCTTTGCTCAAAGTCTATGTAATTACAGCAGCAACTGACCTTGCTCAATGCAGGGCCTCCAGGAAATGAAATTCTACGTCATGATTGATTTGCATTTGGGGGACAGTCTCAGTCCAACTGCATGACATTCCTAGATGAACTGGGCCATTTATTGCATTTCAGTGAAGCTTTGTCCAAGAAAAGCAGAATCAAAGAAACCCTTGGAGATTGTGAATTGAAATTTCAAAGACAAATTGTGTCCAAAAAATATGTCCCACAAAACATTCAAACAAACAAACACAAACCAGAACAGAACAGAATGAGATGGGATGAAATGAGACAAGACAAGATGAGACGACATTAAACAAAACAATGGCAGCACAGATAGATTGCAAACTACAGCAAAAAGTGCATTTTCATGCTCTTCTTCTTGTTAGACGTTCCTTCTTGTTCAACTCGGGTCTCAGCAAAATGATGTAACATTTGGGGAAGAAGATGCAAACAAGCAGTCCAGAACTGGAGGCTAAGATGGAAAAGATCTCCACAGTCACCAAGTACTTTCCTTTGGTGTTCAGGTAGGAAGGCACAAAGGATAACCAGACACTGCAAAAGACCAACATGCTGAACGTGATGAACTTGGCCTCATTGAAACTGTCCGGGAGCTTCCTGGCAAGGAAAGCCACCATGAAGCTGACACTGGCCAGGAAGCCCAGATAGCCCAGGACACAGTAAAACATCGTTATGGATCCCTCGTTACACTCCAGAATGATTTCCTCAGCCACTGAATGCAGGTCAATATCTGGAAAAGGAGAAGCAGTTGCCAGCCAGACAATACAGATGCCAGCCTGAATGAGGCAGCAGAAAAAAAGGAGTGTGTTGTCCAGTCCCTTCCCCATCCACTTCCTCTTTTTGCTTCTGGGTTTGCTAGCTCTGAAGGCCAAAACCACCGTGATTGTCTTTGTCAACACACAGGAAACAGCCACAGAGAAGATGATGCCAAAAGCAGCTTGACGGAGGAGGCACATCACCCTCTGCGGCTGACCAATGAACAGCAGTGCGCAGAGGAAGCAGAGCAGCAGGGAGGGGAGGAGACAGTAGGTGAGGTGCCTGTTGTTTGCCTTGACGATGGGTGTCTCATGATGCTTAAGAAATATTCCTAGCACTAGAGCCGTGATCAA